>NW_024724230.1:0-40666 GCF_018991925.1 Homarus americanus | reverse complement strand
CGTCATCGAGTATAACAAAGTCCCCTGGTCGAGTATAACAAACTCGCCTGGTCGATTATAACAAAGTCCCCTGATCGAGTATAACAAAGTCCCCTGATCGAGTATAACAAAGTCCCCTCAACGATTATAACAAAGTCCCCTGGTCGAGTATAACAAAGGTCCCTAATCGAGTATAACAAAGGTCCCTCACTGAGTATAAGAAAGTCTCCTGATCGAGTATAAGAAAGTCTCCTGATCGAGTATAACAAAGTCCCCTGATCGAGTATAACAAAGTCCCCTGATCGAGTATAACAAAGGCCCATGATCAAGTTTAACAAAGGCCCCTGATCGAGTATAGCAAAGTCCCCTGGTCGAGTATATCAAACTCCCTGGTCGATTATAACAAAGTCCCCTTATCGGGTATAACAAAGTCCCCTGAACGATTATAACAAAGTCCCCTGGTCGAGTATAACAAAGGTCCCTCATAGAGTTTAACAAAGGCCCGTCATCGAGTATAACAAAGTCTCCTGATCGAGTATAACAAAGTCCGCTGATAAAGTATAACAAAGTCCCCTCTATCGAGTATAACAAAGTCCCCTGATCGAGTATAACAAAGGCCCCTCATCAACTTAAACAAAGGCCCCTGATCGAGTATAGCAAAGTCCCCAGGTCGAGTATAACACACTCCCCTGGTCGATTATAACAAAGTCCCCTGATCGAGTATAACAAAGTTCCCTGATCGAGTATAACAAAGCCCCCTGATCGAGTATAATAAAGTCCCCTGATAGAGTATAACAAAGTCCCCTGATCGAGTATAACAATGGCCCCTCATCGAGATTAACAAGGGCCCCTAATCGAGTATAACAAAGTCCCCTGGTCGAGTAAAACAAAGGCCCCTCATCGAGTTTAACAAAGGCCCCTCATCGAGTATAACAAAGTCCCCTGGTCGAGTATATCAAACTCCTCTGGTCGAGTATAACAATATCCCCTGATCGAGTATAACAAAGTCCCCTGATCGAGTATAACAAAGTCCCATAAACGATTATAACAAAGGCCCCTGATCAAGTACAACAAAGCGTCCTGATCGTGTATAACAAACCCCCCTCATCGAGTATAACAAAGTCCCCTGATCAAGTAAAACAAAGTCCCCTGAACGAGTATAACAAAGCCCCCCTCATAGAGTATAACAATGTCCCCTGATCGAGTATAGAAAGTCCCCTGATCGGGTATAACAAAGGCGCCTAATCGAGTATAACAAAGTCCGCTGATCGAGTATAACAAAGTCCCCTGATCGAGTATAACAAAGAACCCTGGTCGAGTATAACAAAGTCCCCTCATGGAGTATAACAAAGGCCCGTGATCGAGTATAACAAAAGCCCCTGATCGAGTATAACAACGTCCCCTGATCGAGTATAACAAAGTCCGCTGATCGAGTATAACAAAGTCCCCTGATCAAGTATAACAAAGTCCCCTGATCGAGTATAACAAAGGCCCCTGATCGAGTTTAACAAAGGCCCCCGATCGAGTATAACAAAGGCCCCTCATCGAGTTTAACAAAGGCCCCTCATTGAGTATAACAAAGTCCCCTGGTCGAGTATAACAAACTCACCTGGTCGAGTATACCAAAGTCCCCTGATCGAGTATAACAAAGTCCCCTGATCGAGTATAACTATGGCCCCTGATCGAGCTTAACAAAGGCCCCTGATCTAGTGTAAGAAAGTCCCCTGGTCGAGTATAACAAAGGTCCCTCATCGAGTTTAACATAGGCCCCTCATCGAGTATAACAAAGTCACCTGGTCGAGTATAACAAACTCCCCTGGTCAAGTATAACAAAGAACCCTGGTTGAGTATAACAAAGTCCCCTGATCAAGTATAACAAAGGCCCCTTATCGAGTATAGCAAAGGCCCCTCATCGAGTATAACAAAGTCTCCTGATCGAGCATAACAAAATCCACTGATCGAGTATAACAAAGTCCCCTGATCGAGTATAACTATGGCCCCTGATCGAGTTTAACAAAGGCCCCTGATCGAGTGTAAGAAAGTCCCCTGGTCGAGTATAACAAAGGTCCTTCATCGAGTTTAACAAAGGCCCCTCATCGAGTATAACAAAGTCACCTGGTCGAGAATAACAAACTCCCCTGGTCAAGTATAACAAAGAACCCTGGTTGAGTATAACAATTCCCCTGATCGAAAGACATATACGCTTCTCCTGATCGAGTATATAACAAAGTCTCGACCGAGTATAACAAAAGTCCGGGCGATCGTGTATAACAAAGTCCCCTGATCGGTATAACAAAGTCCCTGATCGAGTATAACAAAGGCCCCTGATCAAGCTTAACAGCGTCTTGATCGAGTATAGCAAAGTCCCCTGGTCGAGTATAACAAACTCCTGGTTGATTATAACAAAGTCCCCTGATCGAGTATAAACTTGATCGGTATATAACAAAGTCCCCTGAGTGATTATACCGGGAAGTCCCTGTCAAGTATAACAAAGGTCCTCATAGAGTTTAACAGCGCCTGCCATCGAGTATAACAAAGTTCTCTAGTCGAAAAAGTCCGCTGATCGAAAGTATAACAAAAGTCCCTGATCGAGTATAACAAAGTCCCCTGATCGGCATAACAAAGGCCCTAATCGAGTATAACAGCGCCCCTATCGAGTATAACAAAGTTCCTGATCGAGTATAACAAAGTCCGCTGATCGAGTATAACAAAGTTCCCTGATCAAGTATAACAAAGTCCCCTGATCGAGTATAACAAAGGCCCCTGATCGAGTATAACAATGGCCCCTAATCGAGTTTAACAAAGGCCCCTAATCGAGTGTAACAAAGTCCCCTGGTCGAGTATAACAAAGGCCCCTCATCGAGTTTAACAAAGGCCCCTCATCGAGTATAACAAAGACCCTGGTCGGGTATATCAAACTCCCCTGGTCGAGTATAACAATATCCCCTGATCGAGTATAACAAAGTCCCCTGATCGAGTATAACAAAGTCCCTTGAACGATTATAACAAAGGCCCCTGATCAAGTATAACAAAGCCCCCTAATCGTGTATAACAAAGCCCCCCTCATAGAGTATATCAATGTCCCCTGATCGAGTATAGCAAAGTCCCCTGATCGGGTATAACAAAGGCCCCTGATTGAGTATAACAAAGTCCGCTGATCGAGTATAACAAAGTCCCCTGATCGAGTATAACAAAGAACCCTGGTCGAGTATAACAAAGTCCCCTCATGGAGTATAACAAAATCCCGTGATCGAGTATAACAAAGGCCCTTGATCGAGTATAACAAAGGCCCTGATCGAGTTTAACAAAGGCCCCTGATCGAGTATAACAAAGTCCCCTGGTCGAGTATAACAAAGGCCCCTGATCGAGTTTAACGAAGGCCACTCATTCAGTATAACAAAGTCATTTGGTCGAGTATAACAAACTCACCTGGTCGAGTATACCAAAGTCCCCTGATCGAGTATAACAAAGTCCCCTGATCGAGTATAACTATGGCCCCTGATCGAGTTTAACAAAGGCCCCTGATCTAGTGTAAGAAAGTCCCCTAGTCGAGTATAACAAAGGTCCCTCATCGAGTTTAACAAAGGCCCCTCATCGAGTATAACAAAGTCACCTGGTCGAGTATAACAAACTCCCCTGGTCAAGTATAACAAAGAACCCTGATCGAGTATAACAAAGTCCCCTGGTCGAGTATAACAAAGGCCCTCATCGAGTTTAACAAAGGCCCCTCATCGAGTATAACAAAGTCTCCTGATCGAGTATAACAAAATCCGCTGATCAAGTATAACAAAGTCCCCTGATCGAGTATAACTATGGCCCCTGATCGAGTTTAACAAAGGCCCCTGATCGAGTGTAAGAAAGTCCCCTGGTCGAGTATAACAAAGGTCCCTCATCGAGTTTAACAAAGGCCCCTCATCGAGGATAACAAAGTCACCTGGTCGAGTATAACAAACTCCCCTGGTCAAGTATAACAAAGAACCCTGGTTGAGTATAACAATTCCCCTGATCGAGTATAACAAAGGCCCCTGATCGAGTATAACAAAGGCCCCTCATCAAGTATAACAAAGTCTCCTGACCGAGTATAACAAAATCCGCTGATCGAGTATAACAAAGTCCCCTGATCATGTATAACTATGGCCCCTGATCGAGTTTAACAAAGGCCCCTGATCGAGTGTAACAAAGACCCCTGGACGAGTATAACAAAGGTCCCTCATCGAGTTTAACAAAGGCCCCTCATCGAGTTTAACAAAGGCCCTTCATCGAATATAACAAAGTCCCCTGGTCGAGTATATCAAACTCCCCTGGTCGAGTATAACTAACTCACCTGGTCGAGTATACCAAAGTCCCCTGATCGAGTATAACAAAGTCCCCTGATCGAGTATAACTATGGCACCTGATCGAGCTTAACAAAGGCCCCTGATCTAGTGTAAGAAAGTCCCCTGGTCGAGTATAACACAGGTCCCTCATCGAGTTTAACATAGGCCCCTCATCGAGTATAACAAAGTCACCTGGTCGAGTATAACAAACTCCCCTGGTCAAGTATAACAAAGAACCCTGGTTGAGTATAACAAAGTCCCCTGATCGAGTATAACAAAGGCCCCTGATCGAGTATAACAAAGGCCCCTCATCGAGTATAACAAAGTCTCCTGATCGAGTATAACAAAATCCGCTGATCGAGTATAACAAAGTCCCCTGATCGAGTATAACTATCCCCTGATCGAGTTTAACAAAGGCCCCTGATCGAGTGTAAGAAAGTCCCCTGGTCGAGTATAACAAAGGTCCCTCATCGAGTTTAACAAAGGCTCCTCATCGAGTATAACAAAGTCACCTGGTCGAGTATAACAAACTCCCCTGGTCAAGTATAACAAAGAACCCTGGTTGAGTATAACAAAATCCCCTGATCGAGTATAACAAAGGCCCCTGATCGAGTATAACAAAGGCCCCTCATCAAGTATAACAAAGTCTCCTGATCGGGTATTATAACAAGTCACGCTGATCAAGGTATATAACAAAGTCTGATCCCGAGTATAACAACGTTCCCTGATCGAGTATAACAAAGTCTCCTGGTCCAGTATAACAAAGTCCCCTGATCGAGGATAACAAAGTCCCCTAATCGAGAATAAAAATGTCCCTTGGTCCAGTGTAACAAAGTCCCTTCATCGAGTATAAAAAAGTCCCCTGGCCCAGTATAACAAAGTCCCTAGATCAAGCATACCAAAGTCCCCTGATCGATTATAACAAAGTCCCCCGGTCGAGTATAGCAAAGGGCCCTGATCGTGTAAGACAAAATCCCCTGATTGAGTATAAGAAAGTCCCCTGATCGAGTATTACAAAGCCCCCTGGATGAGTATAACAAAGTTCCGTGATCGAGTATAACAAAGTCCCCTGATCGAGTTTAGCAAAGTCCCCTGATCGAGTAAAACAAAGTCCCCTAATCGAGTATAAAATGTCCCCTGTTCCAGTGTAACAAAGTCCCCTGATCGAGTATAAAAAAGTCCCCTGGTCGACTATAGCAAGTCCTCTGGTCGAGTATAACAAAGCCTCCTCATCGAATATAACAAAGGCCTCTAATCGAGTATAACAAAGTCCCCTAATCTAGTATAACAAAGGCCCCTGATCGAGTATAACAAAGGCCCATGGTCGAGTATAACAAAGTCCCCATATCGAGTATAACAAAGTCCCCTAATCGAGTATAACAAAGGTCCCTGGACGAGTATAACAAAGTTCCCTGATCGAGTGTAACAAAAGTCCCCTGATCGAGAATAACAAAGTCCCCTAATCGAGTATAAAAATGTCCCCTGGTCCAGTGTAACAAAGTCCCCTGATCGAGTATAACAAAGTCCCCTAATCAAGTATAACAAAGTCCCCTGATCGAGTATAACAAAGTCCCCTAATTGGGTATAACAAAGCCCCCTGCTCGAGTATAACAAAGTCCCCTGGTCGAGTTTAGCAAAGTCCCCTAATCGAGTATAACAAAGCCTCTTCATCGAGTATAAAAAAGTCCCCTGATCGAGTATAACAAAGTCCCCTGGATGAGTATAACAAAGTCCCCTGATCGAATATAACATATCCCCTGATTGAGTATAACAAAGTCCTCTGGTCGAGTATAAAAAAGTCCCCTGATAGAGTATAACAAAGTCCACTGGTCGAGTATAACAAAGTTCCCTCATTGAGTATAACAAAGGCCCCTCATCGAGAATAACAAAGTCCATTGGTCAAGTATAAAAGAGATCCCTGGTCGAGTATAACAAAGTCCCCTGGTCGAGTATAGGAAAGTCCCGTAATCGAGTATAACAAAGCCTCCTCATCGAGTATTACAAAGTCCCCTTGTCGAGTATAACAAAGCCCCCTGCTCGAGTATAACAAAGTCCCCTAATCGAGTCCAAAAAAGGCCTCTAATCGAGTATAAGAAAGTCCCCTGATCAAGTATAACAAAGCCGCCTAATCAAGTATAACAACGTCCCCTGGTCGAGTATAACAAAGTCACCTGTTCGAGTCTAACAAAGTCCCCTCATCGAGTATAACAAATTCCCCTTATCGAGTATAACAAAGTCCCCTTATCGAGTTTAACAAAGTCCCCTAATCGAGTATAACAAAGGCCCCTGATCGAGTATAACTAAGTCCCTAGGTCGAGCATACCTGCAAGATCCCTAATCACGATTATAACAAAGTCCCCCGATTAGAGGAGTATAATAAAGGAGGCCTGATCAGGTAAGACAAAGTCCCCTGATCCGGGTATAACAAGTTCCCTGATCCAGTATAGCACTTTCGCGTCCCTGATCGAGAGTATAACCAAGTCACCTGGTCAGTATAACCAAAGTCTCCTTATCGAGAGTATAACTAAGTCTCCTGTCGAGTATAAAAATACCTGGTCCAGTGTAACAAAGGAATCCTCATCCCGGTAAAAAAATCCTGATCGAGTATAACAACGTCTCTGGCTAGTTTAACAAAAGTCCCCAGATCGAGCATAACAAAGTCCCTAATCGATTACAACAAAGTCACTCTGGGCCGAAATGTGACAAAAGAACCCCTGATCGAGTAGACTAAAGTTTCTCATGAGTATAACAAGTCCCAGGCCGTGTATAACAAAGTCCCTAATTAGTATAGCATATCCCCTGATCGAATATAAAAAAGGCCCCTAGTCGAGTATAACAAAGTCCTCTGATCGAATATAACAAAGTCCCCTGATCGAGTATAACATATCCTCTGAACGAGTATAACAAAGTCCTTGGAGGAGTATAACAAAGTCCCCTGATCGAATAAAAGAAAGTCCCCTGGTCGAGTTTAACAATGTCCCCTGATCGAGTATAACAAAGGCCCCTCATCGAGTATAGCAAAGTCCTTTGGTCAAATATAGGAAAGTCCACTCATCGAGTATAACAAAGTCCCCCGATCGAGTATAACAATGGCCTCTGGTCTAGTATGAGAAAGTCCCCTGATCAAGTATAAAAAAGTCCCCTGGTCAAGTATAACAAAGTCCCCTAAACGAGTATAACAAAGTCCCCTGGTCGATTATAGCAAAGTCCCCGGGTCGAGTATAACAAAGCCCCCTCATCGAGTATAACAAAGGCCCCTAATCGAGTATAACAAAGTCCCCTGATCGAGTATAACAAAGTCCCCTGATAGAGTATAACAAAGTCCTCTGGTCGAGTATAAAAAAGTCCCCTGATCGGTATAACAAAGTCCCCTGGTCGAGTATAACAAAGTCCCCTCATCGAGGATAACAAAGTCCATTGGTCAAGTATAAAAAAGTTCCTATGATCGAGCATAGCAAAGTCCCCTGATCGAGTATAACAAAGCCTCCTGATCGAGTATAACAAAGTCCCCTAATCGAGTATAACAAAGTCCCCTGGTCGAGTTTAGCAAAGTCCCCTCATCGAGTATAACAAAGCCTCCTGATCGAGTATAAAAAAGTCCCCTGATCGAGTATAACAAGGGCCCTGGTCGTGTAAGACAAAATCCCTGATTGAGTATAAAAGTCCCCTGATAAAATTATAACAAAAGCCCCTGGATAAGGTATAACAAAAGTTCCGTGATCCGAGTATAACAAAGTCCTGATCGGTATAGCAAAGTCCTGATCGAGGTATAACAAGTCCCTAATCAGTATAAAATGTCTGTTCCGGTGTAACAAAGTCCTGATCGGTATAAAAAATCCCTGGTCGACTTACATGAAGTTCTCTGGTCGAGTATAACAAAGCCCCCTCATCGAATATAACAAAGGCCTCTAATCGAGTATAACAAAGTCCCCTGATCTAGTATAACAAAGGCCCCTGATGGAGTATAACAAAGGCCCCTGGTCGAGTATAACAAAGTCCCCTGTTCGAGTCTAACAAAAACCCTTATCGAGTATTAAAAATTCCCCTTTTCGAGTATAACAAAGTCCCCATATCGAGTATAACAAAGTCCCCTAATCGAGTATAACAAAGGTCCCTGGTCGAGTATAACAAAGTTCCCTGATCGAGTGTAACAAAAGTCCCCTGATCGAGAATAACAAAGTCCCCTAATCGAGTATAAAAATGTCCCCTGGTCCATTGTAACAAAGTCCCCTGATCGAGTATAACAAAGTCCCCTAATCAAGTATAACAAAGTCCCCTGATCGAGTATAACAAAGGCCGCTCATCGAGTATAGCAAAGTCCATTGGTCAAATATAGGAAAGTCCACAGATCTATATGACCGAAATCCCTGAATCAGTATAAAAAAGTCCCTGGTCGAGTATAACAAGTCCCTGATCGAGTATAACAAAATTACCTCATTGGTATAACAAAGGCCCTCATCCGAAATTAACAAAGTCCATTGGTCAAGTATAAAAGAGATCCCTGGTCGAGTATAACAAAGTCCCCTGGTCGAGTATAGGAAAGTCCCGTGATCGAGTATAACAAAGCCTCCTCATCGAGTATAACAAAGTCCCCTGTTCGAGTATAACAAAGCCCCCTGCTCGAGTATAACAAAGTCCCCTAATCGAGTCCAAAAAAGGCCTCTAATCGAGTATAAGAAAGTCCCCTGATCAAGTATAACAAAGCCGCCTAATCAAGTATAACAACGTCCCCTGGTCGAGTATAACAAAGTCCCCTGTTCGAGTCTAACAAAGTCCCCTCATCGAGTATAACAAATTCCCCTTATCGAGTATAACAAAGTCCCCTTATCGAGTTTAACAAAGACCCCTAATCGAGTATAACAAAGGCCCCTGGTCGAGTATAACAAAGTCCCTGATCGAGTATAACAAAGTCCCTAGGTCGAGCATACCAAAGTCCCCTAATCGATTATAACAAAGTCCCACAGTCGAGTATAGCAAAGGGCCCTGATCGGGTAAGACAAAGTCCCCTGATCGAGTATAACAAAGTTCCCTGAACGAGTATAACAACGTCCCCTGAACGAGTATAACAAAGTCTCCTGGTCCAGTATAACAAAGTCTCCTTATCGAGTATAACTAAGTCCCCTAATCGAGTATAAAAATGTCCCCTGGTCCAGTGTAACAAAGTCCTCTCATCGAGTAAAAAAAAGTCCCCTGATCGAGTATAACAACGTCTCCTGGCCTAGTTTAACAAAGTCCCCAGATCGAGCATAACAAAGTCCCCTAATCGATTATAACAAAGTCCCTGGACGAGTATGACAAAGGGCCCTGATCGAGTAAGACTAAGTCCCCTCATCGAGTATAAGAAAGTCCCCTAATCATGTATAACAAAGTCCCCTGGTCGAGTATAGCATATCCCCTGATCGAATATAAAAAAGCCCCTAGTCGAGTATAACAAAGTCCTCTGATCGAATATAACAAAGTCCCCTGATCGAGTATAACATATCCTCTGATCGAGTATAACAAAGTCCCTTGAGGAGTATAACAAAGTCCCCTGATCGAATAAAAGAAAGTCCCCTGGTCGAGTTTAACAATGTCCCCTGATCGAGTATAACAAAGGCCCCTCATCGAGTATAGCAAAGTCCATTGGTCAAATATAGGAAAGTCCACTCATCAAGTATAACAAAGTCCCCCGATCGAGTATAACAATGGCCTCTGGTCTAGTATGAGAAAGTCCCCTGATCAAGTATAAAAAAGTCCCCTAGTCTAGTATAACAAAGTCCCCTAAACGAGTATAACAAAGTCCCCTGGTCGATTATAGCAAAGTCCCGGGTCGAGTATAACAAAGCCCCCTCATCGAGTATAACAAAGGCCCCTAATCGAGTATAACAAAGTCCCCTGATCGAGTATAACAAAGTCCCCTGATAGAGTATAACAAAGTCTTCTGGTCGAGTATAAAAAAGTCCCCTGATCGAGTATAACAAAGTCTCCTGGTCGAGTATAACAAAGTCCCCTCATCGAGGATAACAAAGTCCATTGGTCAAGTATAAAAAAGTTCCCATGATCGAGCATAGCAAAGTCCCCTGATCGAGTATAACAAAGCCTCCTGATCGAGTATAACAAAGTCCCCTAATCGAGTATAACAAAGCCCCCTGCTCGAGTATAACAAAGTCCCCTGGTCGAGTTTAGCAAAGTCCCCTGATCGAGTATAACAAAGCCTCCTGATCGATTATAACAAAGTCCCCCGGTCGAGTATAGCAAAGGGCCCTGGTCGTGTAAGACAAAATCCCCTGATTGAGTATAAGAAAGTCCCCTGATCGAGTATAACAAAGCCCCCTGGATGAGTATAACAAAGTTCCGTGATCGAGTATAACAAAGTCCCCTGATCGAGTATAGCAAAGTCCCCTGATCGAGTATAACAAAGTCCCCTAATCGAGTATAAAATGTCCCCTGTTCCAGTGTAACAAAGTCCCCTGATCGAGTATAAAAAAGTCCCCTGGTCGACTATAGCAAGTCCTCTGGTCGAGTATAACAAAGCCCCCTCATCGAATATAACAAAGGCCTCTAATCGAGTATTACAAAGTCCCCTGATCTAGTATAACAAAGGCCCCTGATCGAGTATAACAAAGGCCCCTGGTCGAGTATAACAAAGTCCCCTGTTCGAGTCTAACAAAAACCCTTATCGAATATAAAAAATTCCCCTTTTCGAGTATAACAAAGTCCCCATATCGAGTATAACAAAGTCCCCTAATCGAGTATAACAAAGGTCCCTGGTCGAGTATAACAAAGTTCCCTGATCGAGTGTAACAAAAGTCCCCTGATCGAGAATAACAAAGTCCCCTAATCGAGTATAAAAATGTCCCCTGGTCCAGTGTAACAAAGTCCCCTGATCGAGTATAACAAAGTCCCCTAATCAAATATAGCAAAGTCCCCTGATCGAGTATAACAAAGGACGCTCATCGAGTATAGCAAAGTCCATTGGTCAAATATACGAAAGTCCACAGATCTAGTATGACAAAATCCCCTGAATCAAGTATAAAAAAGTCCCCTGGTCGAGTATAACAAAGTCCCCTGATCGAGTATAACAAAGTCCCCTTGTCGAGTATAGCAAAGTCCCCTGATCGAGTATAACAAAGCCCCCTCATCGAGTATAACATATCCTCTGATCGAGTATAACAAAGTCCTCTGGTCGAGTATGACAAAGTCCCCTGATCGAGTATAACAAAGTCCCCTGGTCGAGTATAACAAAGTCCCCTCATCGAGTATAACAAAGGCCCGTCATCGAGTATAGCAAAGTCCATTGGTCAAATATAGGAAAGTCCCCTGATCGAATATAACAAAGTCCCAGATCGAGCATAGCAAAGTCCTCTGATCGATTATAACAAAGTCCCCTGGTCGAGTATAGCAAAGGGCCCTGATCGAGAAAGACAAAGTCCCCTTATCGAGTATAACAAAGTCCCCTAATCAAGTATAACAAAGCCCTCTGGACGAGTATAACAACGTTCCCTGATCGAGTATTACAAAGTCTCTTGGCCCAGTATAACAAAGTCCCCAGATCGAGCGTAACAAAGTCCCCTGATCGATTATAACAAAGTCCCCTGGTCGAGTATAAGAAAGGCCCTGATCGAGTAAGACAAAATCCCCTGATCGACTATAACAAAGTCCCCTACTCCAGTATAACAAAGTCCCCTGGTCGAGTGTAGCAAAGTCCCCTAATCGAGTATAACAAAGCCTCCTCATCGATTATAACAAAGTCCCCTGATCGAGTATAACAAAAGCCCCCTGCATGAGTATAACAAAGTCCCCTGATCGAGTCCATAAAAGGCCTCTAATCGAGTATAACAAAGTCCTCTGATCAAGTATAACAAAGGAACCTGATCGAGAATAAAAAAGGCCCCTCATCGATTATAACAAAGTCCCCTGATCTAGTATAACAAAGGAACCTGATCGAGAATAAAAAAGGCCCCTCATCGAGTATAAGAAAGTCCCCTGATCGAGTATAACAAAGCCGCCTAATCGAGTATAACAAAGTCCCCTGGTCCAGTATAACAAAGTCCCCTGTTCGAGTCTAACAAAGTCCCCTTATCGAGTATAACAAATTCCCCTTATCGAATATAAAAAGGCCCCTTATCGAGTATAACAAAGTCCCCTAATCGAGTATAACAAAGGTCCCTGTTCGAGTATAACAAAGTTCAATGATCGAGTATAACAACGTTCCCTGATCCAGTATAACAAAGTCTCCTGGTCCAGTATAGCAAAGTCCCATCATAGAGTATAAAAATGTCCCCTGGTCCAGTGTAACAAAGTCCCCTGATCGAGTATAACAAAGTCCCCTAATCAAGTATAACAAAGTCCCCTGATCGAGTATAACAAAGGCCCCTCATCGAGTATAACAAAGTCCATTGATCAAATATAGGAAAGTCCACAGATCGAGTATGACAAAGTCCCCTGATCAAGTATAAAAAAGTCCCCTGGTCGAGTATAACAAAGTCCCCTGATCGAGTATAACAAAGTCCCCTGGTCGAGTATGTAAAGTCCCCTCATCGAGTATAACAAAGCCCCCTGATCGAGTATAACATATCCTCTGATCGAGTATAACAAAGTCCTCTGGTCGAGTATGACAAAGGCCCCTGGTCGAGTATAACAAAGTCCCTTGATTGAGTGTAACAAAAGTCCCCTGATCAAGTATAACAAAACTCCCCTGGTCGAGTAAAACAAAGTACCCTAATCAAGTATAAAAATGTCCCCTGGTCCAGTGTAACAAAGTCCCCTGATCGAGTATAACAAAGTCCCCTGATCGAGTATAACAAAGTCCCCTAATCGAGTATAAAATGTCCCCTGTTCCAGTGTACCAAAGTCCCCTGATCGAGTATAAAAAAGTCCCCTGGTCGACTATAGCAAGTCCTCTGGTCGAGTATAACAAAGCCCCCTCATCGAATATAACAAAGGCCTCTAATCGAGTATTACAAAGTCCCCTGATCTAGTATAACAAAGGCCCCTGATCGAGTATAACAAAGGCCCCTGGTCGAGTATAACAAAGTCCCCTATTCGAGTCTAAAAAAAACCCTTATCGAATATAAAAAATTCCCCTTTTCGAGTATAACGAAGTCCCCATATCGAGTATAACAAAGCCCCCTTATCGAGTATAACAAAGGTCCCTGGTCGAGTATAACAAAGTTCCCTGATCGAGTGTAACAAAAGTCCCCTGATCGAGAATAACAAAGTCCCCTAATCGAGTATAAAAATGTCCCCTGGTCAGTGTAACAAAGTCCCCTGATCGAGTATAACAAAAGTCCCCCTAATCAAGTATAGCAAGTCCCCTGATCCCGAGTATAACAGAGACGCTCATCGGTATAGCAAAGTCCATTAGTCAAATATAGGAAAAGTCCACAGATCTAGTATGACAAAGTCCCTGAATCAGAGTATAAAAAGTCCTGATACGAGTATAACAAAGTCCCTGATCGGGTATAACAAAGTCCCTAATCGAGTATGCTTAAAAAGTCCCCTGATCGAGTATAACAAAGCCCCCTCATCGAGTATAACATATCCTCTGATCGAGTATAACAAAGTCCTCTGGTCGAGTATGACAAAGTCCCCTGATCGAGTATAACAAAGTCCCCTGGTCGAGTAGAACAAAGTCCCCTGATCGAGTATAACAAAGGCCCTTCATCGAGTATAGCAAAGTCCATTGGTCTAATATAGGAAAGTCCCCTGATCGAATATAACAAAGTCCCAGATCGAGCATAACAAAGTCCTCTGATCGATTATAACAAAGTCCCCTGGTCGAGTATAGCAAAGGGCCCTGATCGAGAAAGACAAAGTCCCCTGATCGAGTATAACAAAGTCCCCTAATCAAGTATAACAAAGCCCTCTGGACAAGTATAACAACGTTCCCTAATCGAGTATTACAAAGTCTCTTGGCCCAGTATAACAAAGTCCCCAGATCGAGCGTAACAAAGTCCCCTGATTGATTATAACAAAGTCCCCTGGTCGAGTATAACAAAGGCCCTGATCGAGTAAGACAAAATCCCCTGATCGACTATAACAAAGTCCCCTACTCCAGTATAACAAAGTCCCCTGGTCGAGTGTAAAGTCCCCTGATCAAAGTATAACAAACTCCTCTCATCGATTACTTAAAGTCCCTGATCAAAATTATAACAAAACCCCCCTGCATGATTAACAAAGTCCCTGATCAGGAGTCCACCAAAAGGCCTCTAATCGGGCATAACAAAGTCACTCTGATCCAGAGTATAACAAAGGGAACCTGATCGAGAATAAAAAGGCCCTCATCGATTATAACAAAGGTCCCTGATCTGGCACAACAAAGGATCTGATCAAGAATAAAAAGACCCCTCATCGAGTATAGAAAGTCCCCTGATCGAGGTATGCTCGGCCGCCTAATCAGGTATAACAAAGATCCCCTGGTCCAGTATAACAAAGTCCCCTGTTCAGGTCTATAAAAGTCCCCTTATCGAGTATAACAAATTCCCCTTATCGAATATAAAATGGCCCCTTATCGAGTATAACAAAGTCCCCTAATCGAGTATAACAAAGGTCCCTGTTCGAGTATAAAAAAGTTCAATGATCGAGTATAACAACGTTCCCTGATCGAGTATAACAAAGTCTCCTGGTCCAGTATAGCAAAGTCCCCTCATAGAGTATAAAAATGTCCCCTGGTCCAGTGTAACAAAGTCCCCTGATCGAGTATAACAAAGTCCCCTAATCAAGTATAACAAAGTCCCCTGATCGAGTATAATAAAGGCCCCTCATCGAGTATAACAAAGTCCATTGGTCAAATATAGGAAAGTCCACAGATCGAGTATGACAAAGTCCCCTGATCAAGTATAAAAAAGTCCCCTGGTCGAGTATAACAAAGTCCCCTGATCGAGTATAACAAAGTCCCCTGGTCGAGTATAGCAAAGTCCCCTCATCGAGTATAACAAAGCCCCCCTGATCGAGTATAACATATCCTCTGATCGAGTATAACAAAGTCCTCCGGTCGAGTATGAAAAGGCCCCTGGTCGAGTATAACAAAGTCCCTTGATCGAGTGTAACAAAAGTCCCCTGATCAAGTATAACAAAACTCCCATCGTCGAGTAAAACAAAGTCCCCTAATCAAGTATAAAAATGTCCCCTGGTCCAGTGTAACAAAGTCCCCTGATCGAGTATAAAAAAGTCCCCTGGTCGATTATAGCAAGTCCCCTGGTCGAGTATAACAAAGCCCCCTCATCGAGTATAACAAAGTCCCCTGATCAAGTATAACAAAGCCCCCTGCTCGAGTATAACAAAGTCCCTTGATCAAGTATAACATATTCCCTGATTGTGGATAACAAAGTCCTCTGGTCGAGTATAAAAAAGTCCCCTGGTCGAGTATAACAAAGTTCCCTAATCGAGTATAACAAAGTCCCCTGGTCGAGTGCAGCAAAGTCCCCTGATCGAGTATAACAGAGCCTCCTGATCGAGTATAACAAAGTCCCCTGATCAAGTATAACAACGCCCCCTGCTCGAGTATAACAAAGTCCCATGATCGAGTCCAAAAAAGGCCTCTAATCGAGTATAACAAAGTCCCCTGATCTAGTATAACAAAGGCCCCTCATCGAGTATAACAAAGGCCCCTCATCGAGTATAAGAAGGTCCCCTCATCGAGTATAACAAAGCCGCCTAATCGAGTATAACAAAGGCCCATGGTCGAGTATAACAAAGTCCCCTGTTCGAGTCTAACAAAGTCCCCTTATCTAGTATAACACATTCCCCTTATCGAGTATAACAAGGTCCCTTATCGAGTATAACAAGAGTCCTAATCCCGAGTATAACAGGCCCTGGTCAGAGTATAACAAAAGTTCCTGATGGGAGTGTAACAAAGTCCCTGATAAGAGTATAACAAAGCCCTAGACGAGAGTATAACAAGTTCCCTCATCGAGTATAACAAAGTCCCTAATCGAGGTATAACAAAGTCTGGTCCAGTATAACAAAGTCCCCTGATCAAGTATAACATATCCCCTGATAGAGTATTACAACGTCTCCTGGCCCAGCTTAACAAAGTCCCCAGATCGAGCATAACAATGTCCCCTAATCGATTATAACAAAGTCCCCTGGTCGAGTATAACAAAGGGCCCTGATCGAGTAAGACAAAGTCCCCTGATCAAGCATAACAAAGTCCCCTGATCCTAGTATAACAAAGCCCCCTGGAGAGTATAACAAAGTCCCCTGAACCGAGTATAACAAAGTCCCCTGATCGAGTAAAACATATCCCCTGATCGAGTATAAAAAAGTACCTGGTGGAGTATAACAAAGTCCCCTGGTCGAGTATAACAAAGTTTTCTAATCGAGTATAACAAAGGCCCCTGGTTGAGTATAACAAAGTCCTATGATCAAGTATAACAAAGTCCCCTAATCGAGTAAAACAAAGTCCCCTGATCGAGTACAACATATCCCCTGATCGGGTATAACAAAGTCCTCTGGTCGAGTATAACAAAGACCCTGAACGAGTATAAGAAAGTCCCCTGGTAGATATATATAAAAGCCCAGTGATCCGGAAGTACAACAAGGCCCCTCATCGAGTATAGCAAAGTCCATTGGTCAAATATAGGAAAGACCACTGATCGAGTATGACAAAGTCCCCTGATCAAGTATAAAAAAGTCCCCTCATCGAGTATGACAAATTCCCCTGGTCGGGTATAGCAAAGTCCCCTGGTCGAGTATAACAAAGCATCCCTCATCGAGTATAACAAAGGCCCCTAATCGAGTATAACAGAGTACCCTGATTGAGTATAACAAAGTCCCCTGATCGAGTATAACAAAGTCCTCTGGTTGAGAACAACAAAGACCCCTGATCGAGTAAAACATATCCCCTGATCGAGTATAACAAAGTCCACTGGTCGAGAATAAAAAAGATCCCTGATCGCATATAACAAAGTCCCCTAGTCGTGTATAACCAAGTCCCCTGATCGAGTATAACAAAGGCCCCTCAATGAGTATAACAAAGTCCATTGGTCAAGTATAAAAAAGTCCCCTGGTGGAGTATAACAAAGTCCCCTAATCAAATATAACAAAGTCCTCTGTTCGAGGATAAAAAAGTCCCCTGATCGAGTATAACTAAGCCGCCTTATCGAGTATAACAAAGTCCCTGGTCGAGTATAACAAAGTCCCCTGTTCGAGTCTAACAAAGTCCCCTTATCGTGTGAGACAAAGTCCCCTGATCGAGTATAACAAAGTCCCCTAATCGAGTATAACAAAGCCCCCTGGACGAGTATAACAAAGTCCCCTAATCAAGTATAACAAAGTCCCCTGATCGAGTATAACAAAGTCCCCTGATCGAGTATAACATATCCTCTGATCGAGTATAACAAAGTCCTTTGGTCGAGTATGACAAAGTCCACTGATAGAGTATAACAAAGTCCCCTGGTCGAGTATAACAAAGTCCCCTGATCGAGTATAACAAAGGCCCCTCATCGAGTATAGCAAAGTCCATTGGTCAAATATAGGAAAGTCCAACGATCGAGTATAACAAAGTCCCAGATCGAGCATAACAAAGTCCCCTGATCGATTATAACATAGTCCCCTGGTCGAGTATAGCAAAGGGCCATGATCGAGTGAAACAAAGTCCCCTGGTCAAGTATAACAAAGGCCCTGATCGAGTAAGACAAAAACCCCTGATCGAATATAACAAAGTCCCCTGATCGAGTATAACAAATCCCTCTGGACGAGTATAACAAAGTCCCCTGATCGAGTATAACAAAGTCCCCTGATCGAGTATTACATATCCCCTGATCGAATATAACAAAGTCCCTGGTGGAGTATAACAAAGTCCCCTGATCGAGTATCACAAAGTCTCCTGGTCGAGTATAACAAAGTTTTCTAATCGAGTATAAAAAGGCCCCTCGTCGAGTATAACAAAGTCCTCTGATCGAGAATAACAAAGTCCCCTGATCGAGTATAACATATCACCTGATCGAATATAACAAATTCTTCTGGTCTTTTATAACAAAGTCCCTTGATCGAGTATAACAAAGCCCCCTGCTCGGGTATAGCAAAGTCCCCTAATCGAGTCCAAAAAAGGCCTCTAATCGAGTATAAGAAAGTCCCCTGAACAAGTATAACAAAGCCGCCTAATCGAGGATAACAACGTCCCCTAGTCGAGTATAACAAAGTCGCCTGTTCGAGTTTAACAAAGTCCCCTTATCGAGTATAAAAAATTCCCCTTATCGAGTATAACAAAGTCCCCTTATCGAGAATAACAAAGGCCCCTTGTCGAGTATAACAAAGTCCCTGATCGAGTATAACAAAGTCCCTAGGTCGAGCATACCAAAGTCCCCTAATCGATTATAACAAAGTCCCCCGGTCGAGTATAACAAAGTCCCCTGATGGAGAATAGCAAAGCCCCCTGGATGAGTATCACAAAGTTCCCTCATCGAGTATAACAAAGTCCCCTGATCGAGTATAACAAAGCCCCCTGGACGAGTATAACAAAGTCCCCTAATCAAGTATAACAAAGTCCCCTGATCGAGTATAACAAAGTCCCCTGATCGAGTATAACATATCCTCTGATCGAGTATAACAAAGTCCTTTGGTCGAGTATGACAAAGTCCACTGATAGAGTATAACAAAGTCCCCTGGTCGAGTATAACAAAGTCCCCTGATCGAGTATAACAAAGGCCCCTCATCGAGTATAGCAAAGTCCATTGGTCAAATATAGGAAAGTCCAACGATCGAGTATAACAAAGTCCCAGATCGAGCATAACAAAGTCCCCTGATCGATTATAACATAGTCCCCTGGTCGAGTATAGCAAAGGGCCATGATCGAGTGAAACAAAGTCCCCTGGTCAAGTATAACAAAGGCCCTGATCGAGTAAGACAAAAACCCCTGATCGAATATAACAAAGTCCCCTGATCGAGTATAACAAATCCCTCTGGACGAGTATGACAAAGTCCCCTGATCGAGTATAACAAAGTCCCCTGATCGAGTATTACATATCCCCTGATCGAATATAACAAAGTCCCTGGTGGAGTATAACAAAGTCCCCTGATCGAGTATCACAAAGTCTCCTGGTCGAGTATAACAAAGTTTTCTAATCGAGTATAAAAAGGCCCCTCGTCGAGTATAACAAAGTCCTCTGATCGAGAATAACAAAGTCCCCTGATCGAGTATAACATATCACCTGATCGAATATAACAAATTCTTCTGGATCGAGTATAACAAAGCCCCCTGCTCGGGTATAACAAAGTCCCCTAATCGAGTCCAAAAAAGGCCTCTAATCGAGTATAAGAAAGTCCCCTGAACAAGTATAACAAAGCCGCCTAATCGAGGATAACAACGTCCCCTGGTCGAGTATAACAAAGTCCCCTGTTCGAGTCTAACAAAGTCCCCTTATCGAGTATAAAAAATTCCCCTTATCGAGTATAACAAAGTCCCCTTATCGAGTATAACGATCGTATAACAAAGGCCCCTTGTCGAGTATAACAAAGTCCCTGATCGAGTATAACAAAGTCCCTAGGTCGAGCATACCAAAGTCCCCTAATCGATTATAACAAAGTCCCCCGGTCGAGTATAGCCCCGAGTAAGGATCGAGTATAACAAAGTCCCCTGATGGAGAATAACAAAGCCCCCTGGATGAGTATCACAAAGTTCCCTGATCGAGTATAACAACGTCCCCTGATCGAGTATAACAAAGTCTCCTGATCCAGTATAACAAAGTCCCCTGATCGAGTATAACAAAGTCCCCTAATCGAGTATAAAAATGTCCCCTGGTCCAGTGTAACAAAGTCCCCTCATAGAGTAAAAAAAAGTCCTTTGGCCCGGTATAACAAAGTCCCTAGATCGAGCATACCAAAGTCCCCTGATCGATTATAACAAAGTCCCCCGGTTGAGTATAGCAAAGGCCCCTGATCGTGTAAGACAAAATCCCGTGATCGAGTATAAGAAAGTCCCCTGATCGAGTATGACAAAGCCCCCTGGATGAGTATAACAAAGTTCCCTGAACGAGTATAACAAAGTCTCCTGATCGAGTATAACAAAGTCCCCTGGTCCAGTATAACAAAGTCCCCTGATCGATAATGACATATCCCCTGATCGAGTATAACAACGTCTCCTGGCCTAGTTTAACAAAGTCCCCATATCGAGCATAACAAAGTCCCCAAATCGATTATAACAAAGTCCCCTGGTCGAGTATAACAAAGGGCCCTGTTCGAGTAAGAATAAGTCCCCTCATCGAGTATAACAAAGTCCCCTAATCGTGTATAACAAAGTCCCCTGGTCGAGTATAGCATATCTCCTGATCGAATATAAAAAAGTCCCCTAGTCGAGTATAACAAAGTCCTCTGATCGAATAAAACAAAGTCCCCTGATCGAGTATAACATATCCTCTGATCGAGTATAACAAAGTCCCTGGTGGAGTATAACAAAGTCCCCTGATCGAATATAACAAAGTCCCCTGGTCGAGTTTAACAATGTCCCCTGATCGAGTATAACAAAGGCCCCTCATCGAGTATAACAAAGTCCCCTGATCGAGTATAACAAAGTCCCCTGATAGAGTATAACAAAGTCCTCTGGTCGAGTATAAAAAAGTCCCCTGATCGAGTATAACAAAGTCCCCTGGTCGAGTATAACAAAGTCCCCTCATCGAGTATAACAAAGTCCATTGGTCAAGTATAAAAAAGTTCCCATGATCGAGTATAACAAAGTCCCCTAATCGAGTATAACAAAGCCCCCTGCTCGAGTATAACAAAGTCCCCTGGTCGAGTTTAGCAATGTCCCCTGATCGAGTATAACAAAGCCTCCTGATCGAGTATAACAATATCCCCTGATCGAGTATAACAAAGCCCCCTGCTCGAGCATAACAAAGTCCCCTGATCGAGTCCAAAAAAGGCCTTTAATCGAGTATACCAAAGTCCCCTGATCTAGTATAAGAAAGGCCCCTGATCGAGTGTAACAAAGGCCCCTCATCGAGTATAACAAAGTCCCCTAATTGAGCATAACAAAGTTCCCTGGTCGAGTATAACAAAGTCCCTTGTTCGAGTCTAACAAAGTCCCCTTATCGAGTATAACAAATTCACCTTATCGAGTATAACAAAGTCCCCTTATCGAGTACAACAAAGTCCCCTAATCGTGTATAACAAAGGCCCTGGTCGAGTATAACAAAGTCCCTCACTGAGTGTAACAAAGTCCCCTAATCGAGTATAAAATTGTCCCCTGGTCCAGTGTAACAAAGTCCCCTGATCGAGTATAAAAAAGTCCCCTGGCCCAGTATATCAAAGTCCCTAGATCAAGCATACCAAAGTCCCCTAATCGAGTATAACAGAGCCCCCTGCTCGAGTATAACAAAGTCCCTTGTCGAGTATAGCAAAGTCCCCTAATTGAGTATAATAAAGCCTCCTGATCGAGTATAACAAAGTCCCCTGATCGAGTATAACAAAGCTCCGTGCTCGAGTATAACAAAGTCCCCTGATCGAGTCCAAAAAAGCCCTCTAATCGAGTATAAGAAAGTCCCCTGATCGAGTATAACAAAGCTGCCTAATCGAGTATAACAAAGTCCCCTGGTCAAGTATAACAAAGTCCCCTGTTCGAGTCTAACAAAGTCCTCTTATCGAGTAAAACAAATTCCCCTTATCGAGTATAACAAAGTCCCCTTATCGAGTATAACAAAGTCCCCTGATCGAGTATAACAAAGTCCTCTGGTCGAGTATGACAAAGTCCCCTGATCGAGTATAACAAAGTCCCCTGGTCGAGTATAACAAAGTCCCCTCATCGAGTATAACAAAGGCCCCTCATCGAGTACAGCAAAGTCCATTGGTCAAATATAGGAAAGTCCACAGATCTAGTATGACAAAGTCCCCTGATCAAGTTTAAAAAAGTTCCCTGGTCGAGTATAACAAAGTCCCCTGATCGAGTATAACAAAGTCTCCTGGTCGAGAATAGCAAAGTCCCCTTATCGAGTATAGCAAAGCCCCCTGATCGAGTATAACATATACTCTGATCGAGTATAAAAAAGTCCTCTGGTCTAGTATGACAAAGTCCCCTGGTCGACTATAACAAAGTTTTCTTATCTAGTATAACAAAGGCCCCTGGTCGAGTATAACAAAGTCCCCTAATCAAGTATAACAAAGTCCCCTGATCGAGTAAAACAAAGTCTCCTGATCGAGTATAACATATCCCCTGATCGAGTATAACAAGGGCCGCTGGTCGAGTATAACAAAGTCCTCTGATCAAGTATAACAAAGTCCTTTGATCGAGTATAAAAAAGTCCCCTAATTAAGTATAACAAAGTCCCCTGATCGAGTATGACAAAGCCCCCTGGATGAGTATAACAAAGTTCCATCATCGAGCATAACAAAGTCCCCTGGTCCAGTATAACAAAGTCCCCTGGTCGAGTATAACAAAGGGCCCTGATCGAGTAAGACGAAGTCCCCTCATCGAGTATAACAAAGTCCCCTGACCCTAGTATAACAAAGCCCCCCTGGACGAGTATAACAAAGGCCCCAAATCGAGTATAACAAAGTCTCCTGATCGCGTATAACAAAGTCCCCTGATCGAGTATAACAAAGTCCCCTGGTCGAGTATAGGAAAGTCCCGTGATCGAGTATAACAAAGCCTCCTCATCGAGTATAACAAAGTCCCCTGATCGAGTATAACAAAGCCCCCTTCTCGAGTATAACAAAGTCCCCTAATCGAGTCCAAAAATGGCCTCTAATCGAGTATAAGAAAGTCCCCTCATCAAGTATAACAAAGCCGCCTAATCGAGTATAACAACGTCCCCTGGTCGAGTATAACAAACTCCCCTGTTCGAGTCTAACAAAGTCCTCTCATCGAGTATAACAAATTCCCCTTATCGAGTATAACAAAGTCCCCTTATCGAGTATAACAAAGTCCCCTAAACGAGTATAACAAAGGCCCCTGGTCGAGTATAACAAAGTCCCTGAACGAGTATAACAAAGTCCCTAGGTCGAGCATACCAAAGTCCACTAATCGATTATATCAAAGTCCACCGGTCGAGTATAACAAAGGGCCCTGATCGAGTAAGACAAAGTCCCCTGATCGAGTATAACAAAGTCCCCTGATGGAGAATAACAAAGCCCTCTGGATGAGTATAACAAAGTTCCCTGATCGAGTATAACAACGTCCCCTGATCGAGTATAACAAAGTCTCCTGGTCCAGTATAACAAAGTCCCCTTATCGAATATAACAAAGTCCCCTAATCGAGTATAAAAAATGTCCCCTGGTCCAGTGTAACAAAGTCCCCTCATCGAGTAAAAATAAGTCCCCTGATCGAGTATAACAACGTCTTCTGACCTAGTTTAACAAAGTCCCCAGATCGAGCATAGCAAAGTCCCCTAATCTATTATAACAAAGTCCCATGGACGAGTATAACAAAGGGCCCTGATCGAGTAAGACTAAGTCCACTCATCGAGTATAACAAAGTCCCCTAATCGTGTATAACAAAGTCCCCTGGTCGAGTATAGCATATCCCCTGATCGAATATAAATAAGTCCCCTAGTCGAGTATAACAAAGTCCTCTGATCGAATATAACAAAGTCCCCTGATCGAGTATAAAATATCCTCTGATCGAGTATAACAAAGTCCCTGGTGGAGTATAACAAAGTCCCCTCATCAAGTATAACAATGTCCCCTGATCGAGTATAACAACGTCCCCTGGTCGAGTATAACAAACTCCCCTGTTCGAGTCTAACAAAGTCCTCTCATCGAGTATTACAAATTCCCCTTATCGAGTATAACAAAGTCCCCTAAACGAGTATAACAAAGGCCCCTGGTCGAGTATAACAAAGTCCCTGATCGAGTATAACAAACTCCCTAGGTCGAGCATACCAAAGTCCACTAATCGATTATATCAAAGTCCCCCTGTCGAGTATAGCAAAGGGCCCTGATCGAGTAAGACAAAGTCCCCTGATCGAGTATAACAAAGTCCCCTGATGGAGAATAACAAAGCCCTCTGGATGAGTATAACAAAGTTCCCTGATCGAGTATAACAACGTCCCCTGATCGAGTATAACAAAGTCTCCTGGTCCAGTATAACAAAGTCCCCTTATCGAGTATAACAAAGTCCCCTAATCGAGTATAAAAAATGTCCCCTGGTCCAGTGTAACAAAGTCCCCTCATCGAGTAAAAATAAGTCCCCTGATCGAGTATAACAACGTCTTCTGGCCTAGTTTAACAAAGTCCCCAGATCGAGCATAACAAAGTCCCCTAATCGATTATAACAAAGTCCCATGGACGAGTATAACAAAGGGCCCTGATCGAGTAAGACTAAGTCCCCTCATCGAGTATAACAAAGTCCCCTAATCGTGTATAACAAAGTCCCCTGGTCGAGTATAGCATATCCCCTGATCGAATATAAATAAGTCCCCTAGTCGAGTATAACAAAGTCCTCTGATCGAATATAACAAAGTCCCCTGATCGAGTATAAAATATCCTCTGATCGAGTATAACAAAGTCCCTGGTGGAGTATAACAAAGTCCCCTGGTCGAGTTTAACAATGTCCCCTGATCGAGTATAACAAAGGCCCCTCATCGAGTATAGCAAAGTCCATTGGTCAAATATAGGAAAGTCGACTCATCGAGTATAACAAAGTCCCCCGATTGAGTATAACAATGGCCTCTGGTCTAGTATGAGAAAGTCCCCTGATCAAGTATAAAAAAGTCCCCTGGTCTAGTATAACAAAGTCCCCTAAACGAGTATAACAAAGTCCTTTGGTCGATTATAGCAAAGTCCCCGGGTCGAGTATAACAAAGCCCCCTCATCGAGTATAACAAAGGCCCCTAATCGAGTATAACAAAGTCCCCTGATAGAGTATAACAAAGTCCCCTGATAGAGTATAACAAAGTCCTCTGGTCGAGTATAAAAAAGTCCCCTGATCGATTATAACAAAGTCCCCTGGTCGAGTATAACAAAGCCCCCTGCTCGAGTATAACAAAGTCCCTGATCGAGTCCAAAAAAGGCCTCTAATCGAGTATAAGAAAGTCCCCTGATCGAGTATAACAAAGTCCGAGTATAACTTATCGAGTATAACAAACCCTTATCGAGTTATCGATCGAGTATAACAAAGTCCCCTAATCGAGTATAACAAAGGCCCCTGTCGAGTATAACAAAGTCCCTGATCGAGTATAACAAAGTCCCTAGGTCGAGCATACCAAAGCTCCCTAATCCATTATAACAAAGTCCCCCGGTCGAGTATAGCAAAGAGCCCTGTTCGAGTAAGACAAAGTCACCTGATCGAGTAAAACAAAGTCCCCTAATCGTGTATAAAAATGTCCCCTGGTCCAGTGAAACAAAGTCCCCTCATCGAGTATAAAAATGTCCCCTGACCCGGTATAACAAAGTCCCTAGATCGAGCATACCAAAGTCCCCTGATCGATTATAACAAAATCCCCCGGTCGAGTATAGCAAAGGGCCCTGATCGTGTAAGACAAAATCACCCTGATCGAGTATAAGAAAGTCACCTGATCGAGTATGACAAAGCCCCCTAGATGAGTATAACAAAGTTCCCTGATCGAGTATAACAAAGTCCCCTGATCGAGTATAACAAATTCCCCTGGTCGAGTATGACAAAGCCCCCTGGATGAGTATAACAGTTCCCTGATCGAGTATAACAAAGTCCCCTGATCGAGTATAACAAAGTCCCCTAGTCCAGTATAACAAAGTCCCCTAATCGAGTATAACAAAGTCCCCTAGTCCAGTATAACAAAGTCCCTGATCGAGTATAACAAAGTCCCTAGGTCGAGCATACCAAAGCTCCCTAATCGATTATAACAAAGTCCCCCGGTCTAGTATAGCAAAGGGCCCTGATCGAGTAAGACAAAGTCCCCTGATCGAGTATAACAAAGTCCCTAATCGTGTATAAAAATGTCCCCTGGTCCAGTGAAACAAAGTCCCCTCATCGAGTATAAAAAAGTCCCCTGGCCCAGTATAACAAAGTCCCTAGATCGAGCATACCAAAGTCCCCTGATCGATTATAACAAAATCCCCCGCTCGAGTATAGCAAAGGGCCCTGATCGTGTATAACACAGACCCCTGATCGAGTATAACAAATTCCCCTGGTCGAGTATGACAAAGCCCCCTGGATGAGTATAACAGTTCCCTGATCGAGTATAACAAAGTCTCCTGATCGAGTATAACAAAGTCCCCTGGTCCAGTATAACAAAGGCCCCTGATCGAGTTTAACATATCCACTGATCGAGTATAACAACGTCTCCTGGCCTAGTTTAACAAAGTCCCCAGATCGAGGATAACAAAGTCCCCTAATCGATTATAACAAAGTCCCCTAGTCGAGTATGACAAAGGGCCCTGATCGAGTAAGACTAAGTCCCCTCATCGAGTATAACAAAGTCCCCTGATCCTAGTATAAAAAAGCCACTTGGACGAGTATAACAAAGTCCCCTGAACCGAGTATAACAAAGTCCCCTGATCGATTATAACAAAATCCCCCGGTCGAGTATAGCAAAGGGCCCTGATCGTGTAAGACAAAATCACCCTGATCGAGTATAAGAAAGTCAACTGATCGAGTATGACGAAGCCCCCTGGATGAGTATAACAAAGTTCCCTGATCGAGTATAACAAAGTCCCCTGATCGAGTATAACAAATTCCCCTGGTCGAGTATGACAAAGCCCCCTGGATGAGTATAACAGTTCCCTGATCGAGTATAACAAAGTCTCCTGATCGAGTATAACAAAGTCCCCTGGTCCAGTATAACAAAGTCCCCTGATCGAGTATAACATATCCACTGATCGAGTATAACAACGTCTCCTGGCCTAGTTTAACAAAGTCCCCAGATCGAGGATAACAAAGTCCCCTAATCGATTATAACAAAGTCCCCTAGTCGAGTATGACAAAGGGCCCTGATCGAGTAAGACTAAGTCCCCTCATCGAGTATAACAAAGTCCCCTGATCCTAGTATAAAAAAGCCACTTGGACGAGTATAACAAAGTTCCCTGAACCGAGTATAACAAAGTCCCCTGATCGAGTATAACATATCCACTGATCGAGTATCACAAAGTCCCTGGTGGAGTATAACAAAGTTCCCTGGTCGAGTATAACAAAGTTTTCTAATCGAGCATAACAAAGGCCCTTGGTCGAGTAAAACAAAGTCCTCTGATCAAGTATAACAAAGTACCCTGATCTAGTATAACAAAGTCCCCTAATCAAGTAAAACAAAGTCCCCTGATCAAGTATAACAAAGACCCCTGATCGAGTATAACATATCCCCTGATCGAGTATAACAAAGTCCTCTGGTCGAGTATGACAAAGTCCCCTGATCGAGTATAACAAAGTCCCCTAATCGAGTATTACATATCCCCTGATCGAATATAACAAAGTCCCTGGTGGAGTATAACAAAGTCCCCTGATCGAGTATCACAAAGTCTCCTGGTCGAGTATAACAAAGTTTTCTAATCGAGTATAAAAAACCCCATCGTCGAGTATAACAAAGTCCTCTGATCGAGTATAACAAATTCCCCTGATCGAGTATAACATATCACCTGATCGAGTATAACAAAGTCCTCTGGTCGAGTATAACAAAGTCCCCTATCGAGTATAACAATGTCACCTGGTCGAGTATAACAATGTCCCCTGATCGAGTATAACAAAGGCCCCACATCGAGTATAGCAAAGCCCATTGGTCAAATATAGTAAAGTCCACTCATCGAGTATAACAAAGTTCCCCGATCGAGTAAAACAAAGGCCTCTGGTCGAGTAAGACAAAGTTCCCTGATCAAGTATAAAAAAGTCCCCCGTTCGAATATTTCAAAGTCCCCTAATCGAGTATAACAAAGTCCCCTGGTCGAGCATAATAAAGCACCCTCATCGAGTATAACAAAGGCCCCTAATCGAGTATAACAAAGTCTCCTGATCGCGTATAACAAAGTCCCCTGATCGAGTATAACAAACTCCCCTGGTTGAGTATAACAAAGTCCCCTGATCGAGTATAACATATCCCCTGATTGAGTATAACAAAGTCCTCTGGTCGAGTATAAAAAAGTCCCCTGATCGAGTATAACAAAGTCCCCTGGTTGAGTATAACAAAGTCCCCTCATCGAGTATAACAAAGGCCCCTCATCGAGGATAACAACGTCCATTGGTCAAGTATAAAAGAGATCCCTGGTCGAGTATAACAAAGTCCCCTGATCGAGTATAACAAAGGCCATTGGTCGAGTATAACAAAGTCCCCTGTTCGAGTCTAACAAAAACCCTTATCGAATATAACAAATTCCCCTTTTCGAGTATAACAAAGTCCCCACATCGAGTATAACAAAGTCCCCTAATCGAGTATAACAAAGGTCCCTGGTCGAGTATAACAAAGTTCCCTGATCGAGTGTAACAAAAGTCCCCTGATCGAGAATAACAAAGTCCCCTAATCGAGTATAAAAATGTCCCCTGGTCCATTGTAACAAAGTCCCCTGATCGAGTATAACAAAGTCCCCTAATCAAGTATAACAAAGTCCCCTGATCGAGTATAACAAAGGCCGCTCTTCGAGTATAGCAAAGTCCATTGGTCAAATATAGGAAAGTCCACAGATCTAGTATGACAAAGTCCCCTGAATCAAGTATAAAAAGTCCCCTGGTCGAGTATAACAAAGTCCCCTGATCGAGTATAACAAAGTCCCCTGGTCGAGTCTAGCAAATTCCCCTGATCGAGTATAAGAAAGCCCCCTGATCGAGTATAACATATCCTCTGATCGAGTATAACAAAGTCCTCTGGTCGAGTATGACAAAGTCCCCTGATCAAGTATAAAAAAGTCCCTGGTCGAGTATAACAAAGTCCCCTGATCGAGTATAACAAAGTCCCCTGGTCGAGTATAGCAAAGTCCCCTCATCGAGTATAACAAAGCCCCCTGATCGAGTATAACATATCCTCTGATCGAGTATAACAAAGTCCTCCGGTCGAGTATGAAAAGGCCCCTGGTCGAGTATAACAAAGTCCCTTGATCGAGTGTAACAAAAGTCCCCTGATCAAGTATAACAAAACTCCCATGGTCGAGTAAAACAAAGTCCCCTATTCAAGTATAAAAATGTCCCCTCGTCCAGTGTAACAAAGTCCCCTGATCGAGTATAAAAAAGTCCCCTGGTCGATTATAGCAAGTCCCCTGGTCGAGTATAACAAAGCCCCCTCATCGAGTATAACAAAGGCCACTAATCGACTATAACAAAGTCCCCTGATCGAGTATAACGAAGTCCCCTTTAGAGTATAACAAAGACCCCTGATCGAGTATAACAAAGTCCCCTAGTTGAGTATAACATATTCCCTGATTGTGGACAACAAAGTCCTCTGGTCGAGTATAAAAAAGTCCCCTGATCGAAAATAACAAAGTCCCCTGGTCGAGTATAACAAAGTCCCCACATCGAGCATAACAAAGGCCCCTCATCGAGTATAACAAAGTCCATTGGTCAAGGATAAAAAAGTTCCCTGGTCAAGTATAACAAAGTTCCCTAATCGAGTATAACAAAGTCCCCTGGTCGAGTGTAGCAAAGTCCCCTGATCGAGTATAACAAAGCCTCCTGATCGAGTATAACAAAGTCCCCTGATCGAGTATAAGAAAGCCCCCTGCTCGAGTATAACAATGTCCCCTGATCGAGTCCAAAAAAGGCCTCTAATCGAGTATAACAAAGTCCCCTGATCTTGTATAAAAAAGGCCCCTCATCGAGTATAACAAAGGCCCCTCATCGAGTATAAGAAGGTCCCCTGATCGAGTATAATAAAGCCACCTAATCGGGTATAACAAAGTCCCCTGGTCGAGTATAACAAAGTCCCCTGTTCGAGTCTAACAAAGTCCCCTTATCTAGTATAACAAATTCCCCTTATCGAGTATAACAAAGTCCCCTTATCGAGTATAACAAAGTCCCCTAATCGAGTATAACAAAGGCCCCTGGTCGAGTATAACAAAGTTCCCTGATCGAGTGTAACAAAAGTCCCCTGATCGAGTATAACAAAGCCCCAAGGACGAGTATAACAAAGTTCCCTCATCGAGTATAACAAAGTCCCCTAATCGAGTATAACAAAGTCCCCTGGTCCAGTATAACAAAGTCCCCTGATCAAGTATAACATATCCCCTGATAGAGTATAACAACGTCTCCTGGCCCAGTTTAACAAAGTCCCCAGATCGAGCATAACAAAGTCCCCTAATCGATTATAACAAAGTCCCCTGGTCGAGTATAAAAAAGGGCCCTGATCGAGTAAGACAAAGTCCCCTGATCGAGCATCACAAACTCCCCTGATCCTAGTATAACAAAGCCCCCTGGACGAGTATAACAAAGTCCCCTGAACCGAGTATAACAAAGTCCCCTGATCGAGTAAAACATATTCCCTGATCGAGTATAAAAAAGTCCCTGGTGGAGTATAACAAAGTCCCCTGGTCGAGTATAACAAAGTTTTCTAATCGAGTATAACAAAGGCCCCTGGTTGAGTATAACAAAGTCCTATGATCAAGTATAGCAAAGTCCATTGGTCAAATATAGGAAAGTCCACAGATCTAGTATGACAAAGTCCCCTGAATCAAGTATAAAAAAGTCCCCTAGTCGAGTATAACAAAGCCCCCTAATCGAGTAAAACAAAGTCCCCTGATCGAGTTTAACATATCCCCTGATCGAGTATAACAAAGTCCTCTGGTCGAGTATATCAAAGACCCCTGAACGAGTATAACAAAGTCCCCTGGTCGTGTAGAACAAAGTCCAGTGATCGAGTTCAACAAAGGCCCCTCATCGAGTATAGCAAAGTCCATTGGTCAAATATAGGAAAGTCCCCTGATCAAGTATAAAAAAGTCCCCTCGTCGAGTATAACAAAGCAACTCATCGAGTATAACAAATTCCCCTGGTCGAGTATAGCAAAAACCCCTGGTCGAGTATAACAAAGCCCCCCTCATCGAGTATAACAAAGGCCCCAAATCGAGTATAACAGAGTCCCCTGATTGAGTATAACAAAGTCCCCTGATCGAGTATAACAAAGTCCTCTGGTTGAGTACAACAAAGTCCCCTGATCGAGTATAACATATCCCCTGATCGAATATAAAAAAGTCCGTTTGCCCAGTATAATAAAGTCCCTAGATCGAGCATACCAAAGTCCACTGATCGATTATAACAAAGTCTTCCGGTCGAGTATAGCAAAGGGCCCTGATGGAGTAAGACAAAGTCATCTGAACGAGTATAACGAAGTTTCCTGATCGAGAATAACATATCCCCTGATCGAGTATAACAACGTCTCCTGGCCCAGTTTAACAAAGTGCCCAGATCGAGCATAACAAAGTCCCCTAATCGATTATAACAAAGTCCCCTGGTCGAGTATAACAAAGGGCCCTGATCGAGTAAGACAAAGTCCCCTCATCGAGTATAACAAAGTCCTTTGATCCTAGTATAACAATGCCCCCTGGACGAGTATAACAAAGTCCCCTCTACCGAGTATAACAAAGTCCCTTGATCGAGTATAACATATCCCCTGATCAAGTATAACAAAGGCCCTGGTGGAGTATAACAAAGTCCCCTGGTCGAGTATAACAAAGTTTTCTAATCGAGCATAACAAAGGCCCCTCGTCGAGTATAACAAAGTCCTCTGATCAAGTATAACAAAGACCCCTAATCGAGTATAACAAAGTCCCCTAATCAAGTATAACAATGTCCCCTGATCGAGTATAACAAAGTCCCCTCATCGAGTATAACATATCCCCAGATCGAGTATAACAAAGTCCCCTGATCGAGTATAACAAAGTCCCCTGGTCGAGTATAACAAAACCCTCTCATCAAATATAACAAAGGCCCCTAATCGAGTATAACAAAGTCCCCTGAATGAGTATAACAAAGCCCTCTGGTTGAGTATAACAAAGTCCCCTGATCGAGTATAACATATCCCCTGATCGAGTATATCAAAGTCCTCTGGTCGTGTATAACAAAGTCCCCTAATCGAGTATAACAAAGGCCCCTCATTGAGTAGAACAAAGTCCATTGGTCAAGTATAAAAAAGTCCCCTGGTTCGAGTATAACAAAGTCCCCTAATCAAATATAACAAAGTCCTCTGGTCGAGCATAAAAAAGTCCCCTGATCGAGTATAACAAAGTCCCTGCTCGAGTATAACAAAGTCCCCTCATCGAGTATAACAAAGTCCCCTAATCGAATATAACAAAGTCCTCTGGTCAAGTATAAAAAAGTCCCCTGGTCGAGTATAACAAAGTCCCCGGTTCGTGTATAACAAAGTCCCCTGGTCGAGTATAGCAAAGTTCCCTGATCAATTATAACAAAGCCTCCTGATCGAGTATAAAAAAGTTCCCTGGTCGAGTAGGACAAAGTCCCCTGATCCAGTATAACAAAGGCCCCTCATCGAGTCCAAAAAAGGCCCCTCATCAAGTATAAGAAAGTCCCCTGATCGAGTATAACACAGCCGCCTAATCGAGTATAACAAAGTCCCCTGGTCGAGTATAACAAAGTTCCCTGTTCGAGTATAACAAAGTCCCCTGGTCGAGTATAGCAAAGTCCCCTGATCGAATATAACAAAGCCTCCAGATCGAGTATAACAGAGTCCCCTAATCGAGTATAACAAAGCCTCCTGCTCGAGTATAACAAAGTCCCCTGGTCGAGTATAGCAAAGTCCCCTGATCGAGTATAACAAAGCCTCCTAATCGAGTATAACAAAGTCCCCTGATCGAGTATAACAAATCCCCCTGCTCGAGTATAACAATGTCCCCTAATCGAGTCCAAAAAAGGCCTCTAATCGAGTATAACAAAGTCCCCTGATCTAGTATAACAAAGGCTCCTTATCGAGTATAACAAAGTCCCCTGGTCGAGTATAACAAAGGTTCCTCATCGAGTAAGACAAAGTCCCCTCATCGAGTATAACAAAGTCCTCTGATGCTAGTATAACAAAGCCCCCTGGACGAGTATAACAAAGTCCCCTAATCGAGTCCAAAAAAGGCCTCTAATCGAGTATAACAAAGTCCCCTGATCGAGTATAACAAAGGCCCCTCATCGAGTTTAAGAAAGTCCCTTGATCGAGTATAACAAAGCCGCCTAATCGAGTATAACAAAGTCCCCTGATCGAGTATAACAAAGTCCCCTGATCGAGTATAACAAAGCCTCCTGATCGAGTATAACAAAGTCCCCTAATCGAGTATAACAAAGGCCCCTCATGGAGTATAACAAAGTTCATTGGTCAAGTATAAAAAAGTTCTCTGGTCGAGAATAACAAAGCCCCCTGTTCGAGTATAACAAAGTCCCCTCGTCGAGTATAGCAAAGTCCCCTGATCGAATAAAACAAAGCCTCCTGATCGATTATAACAAAGTCCCCTAATCGAGTATAAGAAAGCCCGCTGGTCGAGTATAACAAAGTCCCCTGGTCGAGTATAGTAAAATCCCCTGACCGAGTATAACAAAGCAATCTCCTCTCTAATCGAGTATAACAAAGTCCCCTGATCTAGTATAACAAAGGCCCCTGATCGAGTATAACAAAGGCCCCTCATCGAGTTTAAGAAAGTCCCCTGATCGAGTATAACAAAGCCGCCTAATCGAGTATAACAAAGTCCCCTGGTCGAGTATAACAAAGTCCCCTGTTCGAGTCTAACAAAGTCCCCTTATCGAGTATAACAAATTCCCCTTATCGAGTATAACAAAGTCCCCATATCGAGTATAACAAAGTCCCCTAATCGAGTATAATAAAGGCCCCTTGTCGAGTATAACAAAGTCCCCTGATCGAGTGTAACAAAAGTCCCCTAATCGAGTATAACAAAGTCCCCTAATCGAGTATAAAAATGTCCTCTGGACCAGTGTAACAAAGTCCCCTGATCGAGTATAAAAAAGTCCCCTTGCCCAGAATAACAAAGTCCCTAGATCGAGCATACCAAAGACCCCTGATCGATTATAACAAAGTCCCCTTGTCGAGTATAGCAAAGGGCCCTGATCGAGTAAGACAAAGTCCCCTGATCGAGTATAACAAAGTCCCCTGATCGAGTACAACAAAACCCCTTGGATGAGTATAACAAAGTTTCCTAATCGAGTATAACAAAGTCCCAAGATCGAGTATAACAAAGTCCCCTGCTACAGTATAACAAAGTCCCCTGATCGAGTGTAACATATCCCCTGATCGAGTATAACAACGTCTCCTGGCCCAGTTTTACAAAGTCCCCAGATCGAGCATAACAAAGTCCCCTAATCGATTATAACAAAGTCCCCTGGTTGAGTATAACAAAGGGCCCTGATCGAGTAAGACAAAGTCCCCTCATCGAGTATAACCTAGTCCTCTGATGCTAGTATAACAAAGCCCCTTGGACGAGTATAACAAAGTCCCCTGAACCGAGTATAACAAAGTCCCCTGATCGAGTACAACATATCCCTTGATCGAGTATAACAAGTCCCTGGTGGTGTATATTAAAGTCCCCTGGTCGAGTATAACAAAGTTTTCTAATCGAGCATAACAAAGGCCCCTTGTCGAGTATAACAAAGTCCTCTGATCAAGTATAACAAAGTCCCCTGATCGAGAATAACAAAGTCCCCTAATCAAGTATAACAAAGTCCCCTGATCGAGTATAACAAAGTCCCCTGATCGAGTATAAAATATCCCCTCATCGAGTATAACAAAGTCCCCTGGTCGAGTATAACAAAGTCCCCTGATCGAGTATAACAAAGACCCCTCATCGAGTATAGCAATATCCATCGGTCAAATATAGGAAAGTCCACTGATCGAGTATGACAAAGTCCCCTGATCAAGTATAAAGAAGTCCCCTGGTCGAGTATAACAAAGTCCCCTGATCGAGTATAACAAAGTCCCCTGGTCGAGTATAACAAAACCCCCTCATCAAGTATAACAAGGGCCCCTAATCGAGTATAACAAAGTCCCCTGATTGAGTATAACAAAGTCCTCCGGTTGAGTATAACAAAGTCCCGTGATCGAGTATAACATATCCCCTGATAGAGTATAACAAAGTCCTCTGCTCGAGTATAAAAAAGTCCCCTAAAGGAGTATAACAAAGTCCCCTGCTCGAGTATAACAAATGCCCCTGATCGACTATAACAAAGGGCCTTCATCGAGTATAAGAAAGTCCATTGGTCAAGTATAAAAAAGTCCCCTGGTCGAGTATAACAAAGTCCCCTCATCGTGTATAACAAAGTCCCCTGGTCGAGTATAGCAAAGTCCCATGATCAAGTATAACAAAGCCTTCTGATCGAGTATAACAAAGTCCCCTGATCAAATATAACAAAGCCCCCTGCACGAGTATAAGAAAGTCCTCTGATCGAGTATAACAAAGTCTCCTGATCGAGTATTACAAAGGCCCCTCATCGAGTCCAAAAAAGGCCCCTAATCAAGTATAACAAAGTCCCCTGATCGAGTATAACAAAGTCCCCAAATCGAGTATAACAAAGCCCCCTGGACGAGTATAACAAAGTTCCCTGATCGAGTATAACAAAGTCCCATGATCGAGTATAACAAAGTCCCCTGGTCCAGTATAACAAAGTCCCCTGATCGAGTATAACATATCCCCTGATCGAGTATTACAAAGTCTCCTGGCCCGGTATAACAAAGTCCCCTGATCGACTATAACAAAGTCCCCAGGTCGAGTATAACAAAGGCCCTGATCGAATGAGACAAAGTCCCCTGATCGAGTATAACAAATTCCCCTGATCGAGTATAACAAAGCTCCCTGGACGAGTATAACAACAACCCCTGATCGTGTATAACAAAGTCCCCTGATCGAGTATTACATATCCCCTGATCGAATATAACAAAGTCCCTGGTGGAGTATAACAAAGTCCCCTGATCGAGTATCACAAAGGCCACTAATCGAGTATAACAAAGTCTCCTGATCGAGTATAACAAAGGCCCCTGGTCGAGTATAACAAAGTCCCCTGATCGAGTGTAACAAAAGTCCCCTGATCAAGTAAAACAAAGTCCCCTGATCGAGTATAAAAATGTCCCCTGGTCCAGTGTAACAAAGTACCCTGATCGAGTATAAAAAAGTTCCCTGGCCCAGTATAACAAAGTCCCTAGATCGAGCATACCAAAGTTCCCTGATCGAGTATAACAAAGTCCCCTAATCGAGTATAACAAAGCCCCCTAGACGAGTATAACAAAGTTCCCACATCAAGTATAAAAAAGTTCCCTAATCGAGTATAACAAAGCCCCTGGTCCATTATAACAAAGTCCCCTGATCAAGTATAACATATCCCCTGATAGAGTATAACAACGTCTCCTGGCCCAGTTTAACAAAGTCACCAGATCGAGCGTAACAAAGTCCCCTAATCGATTATAACAAAGTCCCCTGGACGAGTATAACAAAGGCCCCTGATTGAGTAAGACAAAGTCCCCTGATCGAGCATCACAAAGTCCCCTCAACCGAGTATAACAAAGTCCCCTGATCGAGTAAAACATATCCCCTGATCGAGTATAAAAAAGTCCCTGGTGGAGTATAACAAAGTCCCCTGGTCGAGTATAGCAAAGTTTTCTAATCGAGTATAACAAAGGACCCTGGTTGAGTATAACAAAGTCCTCTGATCAAGTATAACAAAGTCCCCTAATCGAGTAAAACAAAGTCCCCTGATCGAGTATAACGTATCCCCTGATCGAGTATAACAAAGTCCTCTGGTCGAGTATAACAAAGACCCCTGAACGAGTATAACAAAGTCCCCTGGTCGTGTATAACAAAGTCCAGTGATCGAGTATAACAAAGGCCCCTCATCGAGTATAGCAAAGTCCATTGGTCAAATAGAGAAAAGTCCACTGATCGAGTATGACAAAGTCCCCTGATCAAGTATAAAAAAGTCCCCTCGTCGAGTATAACAAAGCCCCCTGATCGATTATAACAAAGTCCCCAGATCGAGCATAACAATGTCCCCTAATCGATTACAACAAAGTCCCCTATTCGAGTATAACAAAGGGCCCTGATCGAGTAAGACAAAGTCCCCATCGAGCATAACAAAGTCCCCTAATCGATTATAACAAAGTCCCCTGGTCGAGTATAACAAAGTCCCTTGATCGAGTATAACAAAGTCCATTGGTCAAATATAGGAAAGTCCACTGATCGAGTATAACAAAGTCCCAGATCGCGCATAACAAAGTCCCCTGATCGATTATAAAAAGTTCCCTGGTCGAGTATAGCAAAGGGACTGATCGAGTAAGACAAAGTCCCCTGATCGAGTATATCACAGTCCCCTAATCGAGTATAACAAAGCCCCCTGGGCGAGTATAACAACGTTCCCTGATCGAGTATTACAAAGTCTCATGGCCCAGTATAACAAAGTCCCCTCGAGTATAAAAAAGGCCCTGATCGAGTAAGACAAAATCCCCTGATCGAGTATAACAAAGTCCCCTAATCGAGTATGATAAAGCCGCCTACTCGAGTATAACAAAGTCCCCTGGTCGAGTGTAGCAAAGTCCACTGAAGGAGTATAACAAAGCCTCCACATCGAGTATAAGAAAGTCCCCTGATCGAGTATAACAAAGCCGCTTAATCGAGTATAACAAAGTCCCCTGGTCGAGTATAGCAATGTCCCCTGTTCGAGTCTAACAAAGTCCCCTTATCGAGTATAACAAATTCCCCTTATCGAATATAACAAAGTCCCCTTATCGAGTATAACAAAGTCCCCTAATCGAGTATAACAAAGGTCCCTGGTCGAGTATAACAAAGTTCCCTGATCGAGTGTAACAAAAGTCCCCTGATCGAGAATAACAAAGTCCCATAATCAAGTATAAAAATATCCCCTGGTCTAGTGTAACAAAGTCCCCTGATCGAGTATAACAAAGTCCCCTAATCAAGTATGACAAAGTCCCCTGATCAAGTATAACAAAGGCCCCTCATAGAATATAACAAAGTCCATTGGTCAAATATAGGAATGTCCACAGATCGAGTATGACAAAGTCCCCTGATCAAGTATAAAAAAGTCCCCTGGTCGAGTAAAGCAATGTCCCCTGGTCGAGTATAACAAAGTCCCTTGATCGAGTGTAACAAAAGTCCCCTGATCAAGTATAACAAAACTCCCCTGATCGAGTAAAACAAAGTCCCCTAATCAAGTATAAAAATGTCCTTTGGTCCAGTGTAACAAAGTCCCCTGATCGAGTATAAAAATTTCCCCTAATCAAGTATAACAAAGTCCCCTGATCAAGTATAACAAAGGCCCCTCATAGAGTATAACAAAGTCCATTGCTCAAATATAGGAAAGTCCACAGATCGAGTATGACAAGGTCCCCTGATCAGGTATAACAAAGCCCCCTGATCGAGTATAACATATCCTCTGATCGAGTATAACAAAGTCCTCTGGTCGAATATGACAAAGGCCCCTGGTCGAGTATAACAAAGTCCCTTGATCGAGTGTAACAAAAGTCCCCTGATCAAGTATAACAAAACTCCCCTGATCGAGTAAAACAAAGTCCCCTAATCAAGTATAAAAATGTCCCCTGGTCCAGTGTAACAAAGTCCCCTGATCGAGTATAAAAAAGTCCCCTGGTCGATTATAGCAAGTCCCCTGGTCGAGTATAACAAAACCCCCTCATCGAGTATAACAAAGGCCACTAATCGAGTATAACAAAGTCCCCTGATCGAGTATAACAAAGTCCCCTTTAGAGTATAACAAAGTCCCCTGATCGAGTATAACAAAGTCCCCTAGTTGAGTATAACAAAGTCCCTTGATCAAGTATAACATATTCCCTGATTGTGTATAACAAAGTCCTCTGGTCGAGTATAAAAAAGTCCCTTAATCGAGTATAACAAAGTCCCCTGGTCGAGTATAGCAAAGTCCCCTCATCGAGTATAACAAAGGCCCCTCATCGAGTATAACAAAGTCCATTGGTCAAGGATAAAAAAGTCCCCTTATCGAGTATAACAAAGTCCCCTAATAGAGTATAACAAAGGCCTCTGGTCGAGTATAACAAAGTCCCCTGATCGAGTGTAACAAAAGTCCCCTCATCGAGTATAACAAAGTCCCTGATTGAGTATAAAAATGTCCCCTGGTCCAGTGTAACAAAGTGCCCTGATCGAGTATAAAAAAGTTCCCTGGCCCAGTATAATAAAGTCCCTAGATCGAGCATACCAAAGTCCCCTGATCGTTTATAACAAAGTCCCCCGGTCGAGTAGAGCAAAGGGCCCTGATCGAGTAAGACAAAGTCCCCTGATCGAGTATAACAAAGTCCCATGATCGAGTATATAAAAGCCCCCTAGACGAGTATAACAAAGTCGTCTGGTCGAGTATAACAAAGTCCCCTAATCGAGTATAACAAAGACCCCTGGTCGACTATAGCAAAGTCCCCTGGTCGAGTATAACAATGCCTCCTCATCGAGTATAACAAAGTCCCCTAATCAAGTATAACAAAGTCTCCTAATCGAGTATAACAAAGACCCTGGTCGAGTATAACAAAGTCCCTTAATCGAGTATAACAAAGTCCCCTGGTCGACTATAGCAAAGTCCCCTGGTCGAGTATAACAAAGGCCCCTCATCGAGTATAACAAACTCCATTGGTCAAGTATAAAAAAGTTCCCTGGTCGTGTATAACAAAGTCCCCTAATCGAGTATAACAAAGTCCCCTTTTCGAGTATAGCAAAGTCCCCTGATGGAGTATGACAAAGCCTCCTGATCGAGTATAACAAAGTCCCCTAATCGAGTATAACAAAGCCCCCTGTTCGAGTATAACGAAGTCCCCTGGTCGAGTATAGCAAAGTCCCATCATCGAGTATAACAAAGCCTCCTGATCGAGTATAACAAAGTCCCCTGATCGAGTATAACAAAGTCCCCTGTTCGAGTCTAACAAAGTCCACTTATCGAATATAACAAATTCCCCTTATCGAGTATAACAAAGTCCCCTTATCGAGTATAACAAAGTCCCCTAATCGAGTATAACAAAGGCCCCTGGTCGAGTATAACAAAGTTCCCTGATCTAGTGTAACAAAAGTCCCCTGATCGAGAATAACAAAGTCCCCTAATCGAGCATAAAAATGTCCCCTGGTTCAGTGTAACAAAGTCCCCTGATCGAGTATAACAAAGTTCCCTAATCAAGTATAACAAAGTCCCCTGATCGAGTTTAACAAAGTCGCCTGATCGAGTATAACATATCCTCTGATCGAGTATAACAAAGTCCTCTGGCCGAGTATGACAAAGTCCACTGATCGAGTATAACAAAGTCCCCTGGTCGAGTATAACAAAGTCCCCTGATCGAGTATAACCAAGGCCCCTCATCGAGTTTAGCAAAGTCCATTGGTTAAATATAGGAAAGTCCACTGATCGAGTATAACAAAGTCCCAGATCGAGCATAACAATGTCCCCTGATCGATTATAACAAAGTCCCCTGGTCGAGAATAGCAAAGGGCCCTGATCGAGTAAGACAAAGTCCTCTGATCGAGTATAACAAAGTCCCTAATCGAGTATAACAAAGCCCCCTGGACGAGTATAACAAAGTTCCCTGATCGAGTTTAACAAAGTCCTATGATCGA
>NW_024724229.1:0-17685 GCF_018991925.1 Homarus americanus | reverse complement strand
CTAGAAGCCACATGCATTAAGCACCATCACGTTTATGGCTCTTTTGACCTGGAGGGAGGAGGAAGGAAGGTAAACTGGTAAAAAAAAATGCAAATTGAAAATAATTAATATGCAATCGGAGGAAAACTTTATAAAACCAATTTCTACTTTTGCCAAACTCGTGAGCAAATATTCGAAAGATATTGTTGATGAACTCATTTTACTTAAAAAAAAAAAAAAAAAAAAAGCCCCCAAAAAACCGGCTGGTCACTAAAACAACAGAAGATTTTATCCTCTTGTAAAACAACTCTACTTTTATTCCAATGATTTATTTTTATTATGTGTCTATATATTTCGAATATTGTTCAATATTATAAAACTTTGGTCATTACTATAAAAAAAAATAGTAACAGTGGTGATCTAAATGTCGGGAACTACTGCCAAGAGAGGTTCAGGTACAGTCAACTTTGAACTTGTGTACAAATAGGAAAGTCAATCTAGAACACATTGCCAGAATAATGTGTGTGTGTGTGTGTGTGTGTGTGTGTGTGTGTGGTGTGTGTGGGTCTTTTTTTTCTCTCATTTCGTACACGATTCGTTGAGAAAATGGTTGGCCCATTTTCCAAGGGCCAAATTGCTCTGTGGGGTAGTGGGGAACGGGTAGGCCGGAAGGTAGGTTGTGGGAGGAGAGGGTATTGTCACCAGGTGGGTAGAGGTGGAGGAGGGTCGAGGTAGAGAGGAGGAAGAGAGGGGGTCTGTATAGTTTTCTCTACCTGATTGGGGAGGCCTGACTACTAATTATCTCTGATGGTCTATTCAATTTACTCAATGAAGATGGATGAAAGTTACACCATCCCGTTTACGACACCTGCTGCTGCACCCAGCAGCCGGCCATTTGCAAGCATAGACGATCGACCAGGAGTCAAGATCGACCACCAGGAGTTAAGATCGACCACCAGGAGCCAAGATCGACCACCAGGAGTTAAGATCGACCAGGAGTCAAGATCGACCACCAGAGTCAAGATCGACCACCAGGGAGTCAAGATCGACCACCAGGTAAGATCGACCACCAGGAGTCAAGATCAACCACCAGGAGTTAAGATCGACCAGGAGTCAAGATCGACCACCAGGAGTCAAGATCGACCACCAGGAGTTAAGATCGACCACCAGGAGTCAAGATCGACCACCAGGAGTCAAGATCGACCACCAGGGAGTCAAGATCACCACCAGTGAGTCAAGATCGACCACCAGGAGTCAAGACGACCACCAGGAGTCAAGACTGACCACCAGGAGCCAAGACGACCACCAGGAGTCAAGATCGACCAGGGAGCAAGATCGACCACCAGGAGTCAAGATCGACCACCAGGAGTCAAGATCGACCACCAGGTAGCCAAGATTGACCACCAGGAGCCAAGATCGACCAGGAGTCAGATCGACCACCAGGAGTTAAGATCGACCAGGAGTCAAGATCAACCAGGCAGCTAAGATCGACCAGAGTCATGATCAACCAGGAGTCAAGATCAACCAGGACTTAAGATCGACCAGGAGTCAAGATCAACCAGGAGCAGATCGACCAGGAGTAAAGATCGACCAGGAGCCAAGATCGACCAGGAGTCAAGATCAACCAGGAGTCAAGATCACCAGGAGTCAAGATCGACCAGAGTCAAGATCGACCAGGAGTCAAGATCAACCAGGAGTAAAGATCAACCAGGAGTCAAGATCAACCAGAGTCAAGATCAACCAGGGACAAGATCAACCAGAGCCGATCAACCAGGAGTCAAGATCAACCAGGAGGTCAAGATCAATCAGGAGTAAAGATCAACCAGGGAGTAAAGATCGACCAGGGAGAGTCAAGATCGACCAGGAGTCAAGATCAACCAGGAGTCAAGTGATCAACCAGGAGTCAAGATCAACTAGGAGTCAAGATCGACCAGAGTCAAGATCAACCAGAGTCAAGATCGACCAGGAGTTAAGATCGACCAGGAGTCAAGATCGACCAGGAGTCATGATCAATCAGAGTCAAGATCAACCAGGAGCCAAGATCGACCAGGAGTCAAGATCGACCAGAGTCAAGATCGACCAGGGAGCTGATCAACCAGGAGTAAAGATCAACCAGAGTAAAGATCAACCAGGAGTAAAGATCGACCAGGAGTAAAGATCGACCAGGAGTCAAAATCGACCAGGAGTCATGATCAACCAGAGAGTCAGATCAACCAGGAGTCAAGATCAACCAGGGAGTCAAGACGACCAGGAGCCAAGATCGACCAGAGTCAAGATCGACCAGGAGTCGAGAAACCAGGAGTAAAGATCGACCAGGAGTAAAGATCAACCAGGAGTAAAGATCGACCAGGAGTAAAGATCGACCAGGAGTCAAGATCAACCACCAGGGAGTTAAGATCGACCAGGAGTCAAGATCGACCACCAGGAGTCAAGATCGACCACGGGAGTAAGACGACCACCAGGAAGATCGACCAGGAGTCAAGATCGACCACCAGAGTTAAGATCGACCAGGTAGTCAAGACGACCACCAGGAGTCAAGATCGACCACCAGGAGTCAAGATCGACCACCAGGTAGTCAAGATTGACCACCAGGAGCTAAGATCGACCAGAGTCAAGATCGACCACCAGGAGTTAAGATCGACCAGGAGTCAAGATCAACCAGGCAGCTAAGATCGACCAGGAGTCATGATCAACCAGGAGTCAAGATCAACCAGGAGAAGATCGACCAGGAGCAAGATCAACCAGGGAGTAAAGATCGACCAGGAGCCAAGATCGACCGGGGAGTCAAGATCGACCGGGGAGTCAAGATCAACCAGGAGTCAAGATCAACCAGGAGTTAAGATCGACCAGGAGCCAAGATCAACCAGAGTAAAGACGACCAGAGTCAAGATCGACCCAGGAGTAAGATCGACCAGGAGTCAAGATCGACCAGGAGCCGATCAATCAGGAGTCAAGATCAACCAGGAGTCCAAGATCGACCAGGAGTCAAGACGACCAGGAGTCAAGATCGACCAGGAGCCGTGATCAACCAGGAGCAAAGATCAACCAGGAGCAAAGATCAACCAGGAGTAAAGATCGACCAGGAGTAAAGATCGACCAGAGTCATGATCAACCAGGAGTCACGACAACCAGGAGCCAGATCAACCAGGGAGTCAAGATCGACCAGGAGCCAGATGACCAGGAGCCAAGATCGACCAGGAGTCGTGATAAACCAGGAGCAAAGATCGACCAGGAGTAAAGATCAACCAGGGAGTAAAAGATCGACCAGGAGTAAAGATCGAAGGAGCAAGATCAACCACCAGGAGTAAGATCGACCAGGAGTCAGGATCACCACCAGGGAGTCAAGATCGACCACCAGGAGTTAAGACGACCACCAGAGAAGATCGACCAGGAGTCGACCACCAGGAGTAAGACGACCAGGAGTCAAGACGACCACCAGGAGTCAAGATACCACCAGGGTCAAGATCGACCACCAGGTAGTCAAGATTGACCACCAGGAGCCAAGATCGACCAGGAGTCAAGATCGACCACCAGGAGTTAAGATCGACCAGGAGTCAAGATCAACCAGGCAGCTAAGATGACCAGGAGTCATGATCAACAGGAGTCAAGATCAACCAGGAGTTAAGATCGACCAGGAGTCAAGATCACCAGGAGTAAAGATCGACCAGGAGTCAAGATGGGCAGAGTCAAGATCGACCGGGGAGTCAAGATCAACCGGAGTCAAGATCAACCAGGAGTCAAGATCAACCAGGAGTAAAGATCAACCAGGAGTAAAGATCAAGTCAAGATCGACCGGAGTCAAGATCAACCAGAGTGATCAACCAGAGTCAAGATCACTGGAGTCAAGATCGACCAGAGTCAAGATCAACCAGGTCAAGATCGACCAGAGGTTAAGATCGACCAGGGGTCAAGATCGACCAGGAGTCATGATCAACCAGGAGTCAAGATAACCAGAGTCAAGATCGACCAGGAGTCAAGATCGACCAGGTCAAGTCGACCAGAGTCAGATAACCAGGAGTAAAGATCACCAGGAGTAAAGATCAACCAGGGTAAAGATCGACCAGGAGTAAAAGATCGACCAGGGTCAAGATCAACCAGGAGTCAAGATCACCAGAGTCAAGATCAACCGGAGTCAAGATCAACCAGGGAGTCAAGATCGACCAGGAGTCAAGATCGACCGAGTCAAGATCGACCAGAATCAAGATCAACCAGGGTAAAGATCGCCAAGGATCAAGATCAACCAGAATGAAAGATCGACCAAGTCAAGATCGACCAGAGTCAAGATCGACCAGAAGTCAAGATCGACCCAGAGTCATGATCAGCCAGAGTAAAGATCAGCCAGAGTAGATCGACCAGGAGTAAAGATCGACCAGAGTAAAGATCGACCAAGAGTCAAAATCGACCAGTCATGATCAACCGGAGTCATGATCAGCCAGGAGTCAAGATCAACCAAGGAGTCAAGATCGCCAGGGAGTCAAGATCGACCAGAGTCAAGATCGACCAGAGTCATGATAAACCAGGGAGTAAAGATCGACCAGGGTAAAGATCAACCAGGGTAAAGATCAGCCAGGGAGTAAAGATCGACCAGGAGTCAAAAATCGACCGGAGTCAGATCACCAGGAGTAAAGATCGACCAAGAGTCAAGATCGACCAGGAGTAAAGATCGACCCAAGTCAAAATCAGGAGTCAAGATCCATTGAGGTCAAAGATCGACAGAGTCAAGTCAAATGGTCAAGATGGTAAGAGTCAAGATCGACCAGGGGTTAAGATCGACAGGGTCAAGATCGGCATGGGGAGTAAGATCGCCAGAGTAGCAGTCAGCCCAGAGTCAAGATCGGCCAGGTCAAGATCAACCAGAGTCAAGATCGACCAGAGTGGCAGCCAAGATCGAAAGTCAAGATCGACCAGAGTCAAGATCCACCGGGAGTCAAGATCAGCCAGGGAGTAAAGATCGACCAGGAGTCAAGATCGACCAAGTCAAGATCGACCAGGGAGTCAAGATCGACCAGGGAGTCAAGATCGACCAGAGTCAGATCAACCGGGAGTAAAGATCGACCAAGGTCAAGATCGACCAAGAAGTCAAGATCGACCCAAGTCAAGATCGAAGAGTCAAGATCAACCCAGAAGTCAGATCGGCCAGAAGTCAAGATCGACCAGGTCAAGATCGACCCAGAGTCAAGATCGACCAGGAGTCAAGATCGACCAGAGTCAAGATCAACCAGGGGTAAAGATCGACCAGGAGTCAAGATCGACCAGGAGTCAAGATCGACCAGAGAGTCAAGATCACCAGGAGCAAAGATCGACCAGAGTCAAGATCAACCAGTCAAGATCAACCAGAGTCAGATCGACCAGAGTCAAGATCAGCGGAGTCAAGATCGGCAAGTCAAGATCAACCAGGGGAGTAAAGATCGACCAGGAGTCAGATCCAGCAGGAGTCAAGATCAACCAGGAGTCAAGATCGACCAGGGGTACAAGATCAACCAGGGAGTAAGAATCGACCAAGTCAAGATCGACCACAGAGGTCAAGATCGACCAGAGTCAAGATCGACCAGAGAGAAGATCAGACCAGAGTCAAGATCGACCTGGGGTCAAGATCGACCAGGGTCAAGATCAACCAGGGAGTAAAGATCGACCAGGTAGATCGACCCAGAGTAAAGATCGACCAGGAGTCAAGATGGGCAGGAAGTCAAGATCGACCAGGAGTCAAGATCAAGACGGGGTCAAGATGGTATAAGAGCCAACGGGAAGATACCGGGGAGACAGGGTAAATCAACAGGAGTCAACCAGACATGAGTCAACGACCAGCAAAAAGTGAGCCGTGGGGGGGAGTTAAGATCGACCAGAGTCAAGATCAGCCAGGTCAAGATCGACCAGGGAGTTAAGATCGACCAGGGAGTCAGATCGACCAGAGTCAAGATCAACCAGGAGTCAAGATCAACCAGGAGTCAAGATCAACCAGGAGTCAAGATCGACCAGGAGTCAAGATCGACCAGGGAGTCAAGATCAACCAGGAGTAAAGATCAACCAGGGTAAAGATCAACCAGGGGTAAAGATCGACCAGGAGTAAAGATCGACCAGGGTCAAAATCGACCAGGAGTCATGATCAACCAGGGAGTAGAGATCAACCAAGAAATAAGATCGACCAGGATCAAGATCAGGAGTCAAGATCGACGAGGTCAGATGAACCAGGGTAAAGATCGACCAGAGTCAAGATCAACCAGGGTAAAGATCGACCAGGGAGTCAAAAGATCGACCAGGAGTCAAGATCGACCAGAGTCAAAGATCGACCAGAGTCGCCAGATCAACCAGGGGTAAAGATCAACCGGAGTAAAGATCAGCAGGGGTAAAGATCGACCAGGAGTAAAGATCGACCAAGTCAAAAATCGACAGTGATCAGCCAGAATCATGATCAACCAGGAGTCAAGATCAACCAAGGTCAAGAATCGACAGAGTCAAGATCGACCAGAGTCAAGATCGACGAAGTCATGATAAACCAGGGGTAAAGATGACCAGGGTAAAGATCAACCAGGAGTAAAGATCGACCAGGAGTAAAGATCGACCAGGAGTCAAAATCGACCAGAGTCATGATCCATGGGGTAAAGATCGACCAGGAGTCAAACCAGAATGAAAGATCGACCAGGGTCAAAATCACCAGGAATTAAAGATCGACCAGGAGTAAAGATCGACCAAGCTCATGATCAGCCAGAGTCAAGATCGACCAGAGTCAAGATCGACCAGGAGTTAAGATCGAGAAGTCAGATCAACATGGGGTAAAGATCGACCAGGAGTCATGATCAACCCGGGGAGTAAAGATCGACCAGGAGTCAAGATCAACCAGGAGTCAAGATCGACCAGGGTCATGATCAACCAGGGGTAAAGATCGACCAAGGAGTCAAGATCGACCAGGGTCATGATCAACCAGGGTAAAGATCAACCAGGGGTAAAGATCGACCAGAGTCAAGATCGACCAGGAGTCAAGATCGACGGAGTCAGATCGACCAAAGTCAAGATCGAGAGGTCATGATCAACTGGGAGTAAAGATCGACCAGGGTCAAGATCGACCAGGAGTCAAGATCGACCAGGGAGTCAGATCGACCAGAGTCATGATCAACCAGGAGTCAAGATCGACCAGGAGTAAAGATCGACCAGGAGTCAAGATCGACCAGGACTCAAGATCGACCAGGAGTCAAGATCGACCAGGAGTCATGATCAACCAGGGGTAAAGATCGACCAGAGTCAAGATCGACCACCAGGGAGTTAAGATCGACCAGTCAAGATCAACCAGGCAGCTAAGATCGACCAGGAGTCATGATCAACCAGGAGTCAAGATCAACCAGAGTCAGATCAACCAGGGTCAAGATCAACCAGAGTCAAGTCAACCAGGAGTCATGATCAACCAGGGTAAGATCGACCAGAGTCCAAGATCAACCAGGAGTCATGATCAACCAGGAGTCCAAGATCGACCAGGGAGTAAGATCAACCAGGAGTTAAAGATCGACCAGGAGTCAAGATCGCCACCAGGGTTAAGATCGACCAGGAGTCAAGATCAACCAGGGAGTAAAGATCGACCAGAAGTCAAGATCGACCACCAGGGAGTTAAGATCGACCAGAGTCAAGATCAACCAGGGAGTAAAGATCGACCAGAAGTCAAGATCGACCACCAGAGTTAAGATCGACCAGGGAGACAAAATCGAGCAGGAATTCAAGATGGACCAGGAAGTCAATGAATACAAGACGAGGTTTAGGATGGTATAAGAAGGCTCATGGTTTAATGTACTGTAGCAGGTTTATATATTATCCCAGTTGTTGTTTTATGTGGGAGCATAGTGGTTTAAGGGACTATAATCTAACCTAGACTGTTCTAACCTAACCCACCTATCGAGCAGGTACCAATTACCCCCTTTAGTACCTGAGCATTACTAATTACAGGTGATATATCCCCTCTCCTGTGTGTGTGTGTGTGTGTGTGTGTGTGTGTGTGTGATTATTCTTGCCAAGTCTATTGGCTCAAACATCCAAACACCGTCATCCACATATCAGTTATCCACATAGACACTCATCCAAACATCTATACACTCATCCAAACAATCATCTACACATCCAGTCATCCACATCCAGACAATCATCCAACACATCCAGACAATCATCCAACACATCCGCACAATCATCCACAGATCCAACTATAAAATCATCCTCACATGCTGACAATCACTCACATCCAAACAGTCATCCACACATCCACACACCAAACATGATTACATCTAGTGAGGATTACGCCAGCGTTATCTGGACAATCAAGCATCTCGGAATTGCCTTGTTCAGCAGAATATATTTGCATTCGATTACCAAAGCGTGAGGCAGGGCAGGGTTGGGCAGGGTGAGGCGGGGCAGGGTGAGGCGGGGCAGGGAGAGGCGGGGCAGGGTTGGTTGTGGTCAGGGTTAGGCAGGGCAGGTAGTAGTTAAGGTGAGATGGTAGTGAACAAAAACATTCTTCCTCCATCACACACACACACACACACACACACACACACACACACACACACACACACACACACACACACACACATTGACCAAATAAGTATTACAATATTCTAAACACAGCGGCAATTATATTCAGTGTTTACTTGTTTGATGGAGTGTTTACAGGGCTGTTTACTGAAGAATGGTTGTTTGACGTGGATATAGAAAATAGTAAATTGCGTTTGGGAAGGAGAAAAAAATACCTGATTGGATGATTGTTCTTGTTGATGTTTTACGAGTCACTTGATATAGAGAATAATGAGTAAGTATAGAGAATTATTAGTGCTTGGTGTAATGACTTTCTCAGTGGTGTTTTGGGAGAGTACTTCAGTCCTTATGATTGATTAATACGCTGTAAAACAAATAGAGGTGCCACATTTCACCAAAACGCACCAGCCACTGTACCAGGTCTAAGTGAAAGGCGACTGTATATATTGCCAGTATTAATATATATCACGTGTAATAAATTGGCGATTCAATAACGCTGGCAAGAGATCGATCAAACGTCCGGAATATTGTACACAACACCACCTGACGCCGATACGTTAAGTTTTAGTCATTACAGTATTTATTATTATTATTATTATTATTATTATTATTATTATTAAAGCCGTGTGGGAAAGCAAAAGTAAGATAGACTAATAATAATAAACTCTTCAACAAAGTAACACACACACACACACACACACACACACACATGCTGCAGAGGACAAGAAATATCTAGATAATTATTTTAACGCGACAACCTGACATACGAGAGTCATGATCATAAACCTGAACTATCTGCTGGTGGTGGGGGAGGAGGAGGGTTAAGGTCACCGACAGACATACACAAAGCATCCTGTCTGTCTGGATGACCACCGTAATATCAAGAATCAGGTAATATCAAAGTACCCCAGGTAATATCAAGGACTCCAGGTAATATCAAAGGTAAGCCCAGGTAATATCAAGGTAAGCTCAGGTAATAACAAGGGAACTCCAGGTAATATCAAGGTAGCTCAGGTAAAATCAAGGTAAAATCAATGCAATACCAAGGTGAAAAGTGAAAAATATACACCCAAGTCAATTAACCAGATATTAGAGACACGTACGTAGACAGCCCACCTTGACATATACAGCCCATTAAACTGATCAACTTTAGTCAGAACGAGAGTTGCTATCACGGACATGACAGAGTAACATGTAGCCAGCCCAGGAGGTGAGGCGATACTGTTGTGACGACGAGAACACATGTGGGTCATTATGTCTCGTTTCAATGTGTGACTGACTCTCTCTCTCTCTCTCCCATACATTTGAACCTATAAAATTAACTTAAAATAATAAAACAATATCATTTCGCTATTTTTTTAACTGGGGACCACTACTTGTCTTCACTAATATCAATAATATGGCGTAGTTTCTCCCCCTTGGTAAAAAAAAAAATAATAATAATAATAAATAAAACCCTCATTATTGCGTAGGTTTTGTGTTATATCAGCAATAATAGTAATTTTTTTTCCTTCCCAAAGTAAAATAAGAAATCCCAGAGTCCGCCATGTTGAAAATAAGAGCAAAAAAATTAAGTTACAGGGAATATTAAACCCCAATATGAGAATAATGGGAAAGCAAATGGTCTGCAGAATATCAACCCCACTCACCATACAGTATAGGGAAATAGTACAGGAAATAGTATGGGAATATAGTATGGGAAACTAGTGTGGGAAACTAGTATGGGAATAGAAGTATGGTTTAGTATAGGAAAATAGTATGGGATATAGTATGGAACTAGTATGGGATAGGTGTGGGTTGGTATGGGAGAAAATGGTGTGGGGATATAGTATGGGAGCTAGTATGGGATGAGTGTGGGTTTAGTGTGGGATATGGTGGAGCTAGTGTGGGATGAGTGTAGAATTTAGTATGGGGAAAATAGTATGGGATATGGTGTGGAGACTAGTGTGGGATAGGTATGGGTTTAGTATGGGAAAATAGTATGGGAATATAGTGTGGGAGCTAGTGGGAATAGGTGTGGAGTTTAGTATGGAATAGTATGGGATATAGTATGGGAATTTAGTATGGGAAAATAGTATGGGATATTCCAAACTACCTGCCTCACCTGGCCTCATTAAGATAGATCAAATACCTGACCACCACCAGACAATGGCAGTGTGTGTGTGTGTGTGTGTGTGTGGCTCCTGCCGCTCATGGAATTTAATATTGGTGTGTGTGTGTGTGTGTGTGTGTGTGTGTGTGTGTGTGTGTGTGTGTGTGTGTGTGTGTGTGTGTGTGTGTGTGTGTGTGTGTGTGTGTGTGTGTGTGTGTGTGTGTCCCAGAGGCAGTGGTGGTGACCTCAGATGTAATTTAACCTCCCTCCAAACCTAACCTAACCTAATACTAACCTAACCTAACCTACCACTAACAACCTACCCTTTAACCTAACTACTTCTCCACCTCTAACCTTAAATATAACTTAATATAAATAAAAGCCAATTAACTCGATGAAAAAGGTGGGTTGTTACCCCCAGACCGGTTAGGCTCTAGTGACCTTTAATCATGTTCCTAACAGCCCCTACAGCCATCACAGGTAGATAGAGGCGAGATTGGCGTACTAAACTGTTACGAGCTGTCATATATAACTGACTTTATCTCTCAGCAACAGTTAGAGAGAGAGAGAGAGAGAGTTGAGTTGGATCATGTAGTGCCCTCTCTCTCTCTCTCTCACCTCCCCAAACTTAATTACAAGACCTACCTGAGTGCATCCACCTGTGAAATATAATTATTACCTTAATAACAATTTGCAACATTTCGTATTTTTTCCGGTGGTGTGTGTGTGTGTGTGTGTCTGTTATTTGTTGTTGGATGAGAAATACACACACACACACACCTTCTATATAATTTAAATGACGAGAAAAAAAAATCAGAAAAACTCCTATGCATATTCCGAACCTCCATCACTTAGGTCCTTTTTCCCCGGAGATGTAAGTATTCCCTCTGTTTACTTTGGTCAGCTGATGTGGGTGTTCAGGGCCGCTCAACCCCTCTATACCGACCCCTTCATTTCTCCCCTCTATACAGACCCCTTACACTATTACTCAACCTCTCTATACCCACCCATTTAACCCTCTATACCGATCCCTTATAGTATTACTTAACCCCTCTATACCGATCCTTATTTCCAGGTTTTATAGACGCCTCTGATGAATTCCATTAGTCATGTTAGTTGTTAAAAATGTTAAGACGAAAAAAACAGAGAGGCACTTCATGGTAAGTGCTCGGCCTAATAAAAATAAACGTATAAAAAAACAGGAAGGAGCTCATCTGCTAGGCTGGAGGAGAGAGAGAGAGAGAGAGAGAGAGAGAGAGAGAGAGAGAGAGAGAGAGAGACTTTAATGCCGACTAAATATTTCAAACCTTCAAACTAGACTGGCTGGCAATTCCCCCTCCTCCCCTCCCCCTCCTCCCCTCCCTCCCCCTCCTCCTCCCTGCCTCCTCCCTGCCTTCCCACATTCTTATAGGACAGAGTTTCGTCAATATCGTCCCTCCTCAGTAACGTTTAAGACTTTGGGGGTGGGGGGTGAGGTAGGGAGGTGGGGTGGGTGGGGTGAGGGCAGGGGAGGGTGGAAGTGGGGGTGAGGGTAGGATAGGGATGGTAGGGGTGAGGGAGGTAGGGGGGAGGGTAGGGGTAGGGGATGTGGGGGGTGAGGGTAGGGGAGAGTGGAAGTGGGTGGGGGGGGAGGTAGGGGAGGGTGGGAAGTGGGTGGGGGTGAGGGTAGGGGAGGTGGGAAGGGGGAGGGGATTAGGGGATGGTAGGGGGTGAGGGGAGGGTGGGAAGTGGGGTGGGGAGGGGAGGGTGGGAAGGGTGGGGGGGTGAGGGTAGGGGGATTAGGGGATGGTAGGGGGTGGGAGGTAGGGGAGGTAGGGGTGGGGTGGGGGGGGTGGAGGTAGGGGATGGTAGGGGAGGTGAGGGTAGGGGAGGTAGGGTGGGTGGGGGGTGTAGGGAGGGTAGGGGGTGGGGGGTGAGGTGGGGGGGTTAGGTAGGGGTGGGGTGGGGGGTGAGGGTAGGGGGGAGGAGGGTAGGGGTGAGGTAGGGGAGGAGGGGTGAGGGTAGGGGAGGGTGGGGGTGAGGTAGGGAGGGTGGGGGTGAGGGGTGGGAGGTAGGGGGTGAGGGCAGGGAGGGTAGGGGGTGAGGGGTGAGGGGAGGGTAGGGGGTGAGGGGTAGGGGAGGGTAGGGGGTGGGGTAGGGGGGTGGGGGGGAGGTAGGAGGTAGGGGGTGGGAGGGGGGTGGGGTGGGGTGAGGAGGGGAGGGTAGGGGTGAGGTAGGGGAGGTAGGGGGTGGAGGGTAGGGGAGGTAGGGGTGAGGGTAGGGGTGGGTGGGGGTGAGGGTAGGGGTGGGGTGGGGGTGAGGGTAGGGGAGGGTAGGGGTGGGTGGGGAGGGTGGGGGTGAGGGTAGGGGTGGGGGGGTGGGGTGGGGGTGAGGGTAGAGGGTAGGGGTGAGGGTAGGGAGGGTAGGGGGAGGGGTAGGGGTGGGGTGGGGTGAGGTAGGGGTGGGTGAGGGTAGGGGTGGGTGGGGGGTGAGGGTAGGGAGGGTGTGGGGTGGGTGAGGAGGTAGGGTGGGGGTGAGGTAGGGGTGGGTGGGGGTGATTCATTATTTGCTTGGTGTTGATTCTTCTTGTTGAGTGATGGTGAGGTGATTCTCTCTCCCAATAACTGAAGATGTGAGAGACAGAGAGACAGAGAGACAGAGAGATAAATTCCCCCCATCTCCACATACGAGACTAAATAATGAACATATGAGAACCTATGAGACATCTCCTCTTCAGTGTTGCCATGTAAGAAAAAAAACCACACCTGAGATATTACACAGGACGAAAACAATTGCAAAAAACACCCACAAAATAAATAAATAAATAAATAAATAAAATAAATCACGTTACATAATAGACGAATTTCTATGGTAACAAAATAAGTCTTTTCATTTCGGGGATAAATCTGACTCACGGAAAACTAACGAACGAGTAAGGATCTGGTCTGGGTTACTAAGTCATATTAGCGAGATACGTGTGTGTGTGTGTGTGTGTGTGTGTGTGTGTGTGTGTGTGTGTGTGTGTGTGTGTGTGTGTGTGTGTGTGTGTGTGTGTGTGTGTGTGTGTGTGTGTGTGTGTGTGTGTGTGTGTGTGTGTGTGTGTGTGTGTGTGTGTGTGTGTGTGTGAAGTCTTGAAGCAAATGTTCCTGTCTGTCTCACCCCGCTCACTTGTCCGTCTTTTTTCCTTTGTCTCTCTTTATCTGTGTGTGTGTGTGTCTTATCTCTGTCTCTGTCTGTATGTCCTTCTGTCTCTCTATGTCAGGGTGAGATACTTTGATTCCATCTGAGGGTTAAATTATTCACCCGCCTGAGAGAGAGCGACCATTTTACCTCAGAGCCTTCTGGGGACTGGGGAGGGAGGGAGAGGGAGGGGAAGGAAGGAGGGGGAAGGAGGAGGGGGAAGGGAGAGGAGGAGGGAGAGGAGGGGAGGGAGAGGGGAGGGTGGGGAAGGAGAGGGAGGGGGACGGGAGAGGGGGTCGACAATGAAAGTCTGGTCAGGTCTTCTTGTTCAGTGGGCACCCGCCGACTGTATACCCGTCTATTTATCCATCTTGTCTATCTATCTATCATTCATCTGTCACCGTCTGTCTGTCTGTCTGTCTGTCTGTCTACAAAAAACAACTTTTTAATCAACAAACATTTCACACAACAACACTGATGATTACAGTGTGTGTGTGTGTGTGTGTGTGTGTGTGTGTGTGTGTGTGTGTGTGTGTGTGTGCAAAAACAGACAAGTGATGTAGTAGGTAGTAGGCAGCTACCAAACAGGGAGGTACTACCGCCTGGGAAGATATTGGAAGCATAATGTGTTGTGTAATGGTAGACCCTGCTGCCATATGTGACCAAGTCCCAGGTTGATGATCTGACTTTCTGCCTCATTTACACACAATTGCAGGGTCTCAATTGTTTATCTTACTATTGACGGGCTAATCCCCAAAAAAAAAAAAAGAAAAAGAGTCTGATGTAATTAAAATGCACACACAAACCAACAGACAAGAGGCATTATCACCAACATCACCACCACATTATCACCACTATCACCACCACATTATCACCACTATCACCACCACATTATCACCACTATCAATGCATCAATATTATCACCACTATCACTCACCACATTATCACCACTATCACCACTCAACATTATCACCACTATCACCAATTACATTACCATCACTATCACCACCACTTCTCCATTATTCACTACAGAACAGACAATAATCCTTACAGCTTATCTGATTTTGTCTACCGAGAGAGAGAGAGAGAGAGAGAGAGAGAGAGAGAGAGAGAGAGAGAGAGAGAGAGAGAGAAAGAGAGAGAGAACAACCAGACACCCATCCTCTGTGATATCTGTAAACAAAACAAACAATCATGTGAGTGTGTGTGTTTGGTACGAGTCAAAACAAACCAACTCGTTCATTCATTGGTCGACGAACACCACTGGGAGCTGTATGACGACACCAGCTGAAGGTCTGGTTGGAGCTTGGCTGGAGTTCACTGAATTCACAATAGAGTCGAACATATTGACGATGTGTGGGGTTTTTGGGGGGTGAGAGATGAGAGGGAAGGAGGGGGTGAGAGGGAAGTGGGAGGGTAAGAGGGAAGGAGGGGGGGGGTGAGAGGGAAGGAGGTGAGAGGGAAGGGAGGGGAGAGGGAAGGGGAGGGGCAGGGTGAGAGGGAGGGGAGGAAGGGGGAGAAGAGAGAAGGGCCAAGAGAGGAAGGAGAGGGAGGGAGAAAAGGGAGACGCAAAGAGAGAGAAGGGGAAGAGAGGGAAGGGGGGAAGGGGGAGAAAGAGGGAGATTCCTTTGTAGCACACCGCCATCACATATTAGGCAGTTCACAACGACAAGTGAATTTCTACAGGACGTCGACCTTCTGGCTAAAGGAGTAAAGATGAGTTTGTAGTCCCCAGCCTGGGGGTGAGGTGGGGGTGAAGTGGGGGAAGGTAGGGTAGTCAATCAGCGCTAGGGAGGGGGTGGAATAGACCTGTTTCACGCAGGATTGACTGCCGTTAAGGATGGATTCCCTGCCTTTGCGGCTGTGGAGGAGTCTGGCTGTGTGCACGAGCGACGAACCGTGATGTTGGTTGTTACATCCGGCCACATGATTAACCTAACCAAACGTGATAGCGGATACAAAAGGTACAACGGGAGGTAACTTGTATAGATATATCCAATATTTCCCCAGCCCAACCCAACCCAACCCAACCCAACCCAACCCAACCCAACCCAACCCAACCCAACCCAACCCAACCCAACCCAACCCAACCTAACCTAACCCAACCCAACCCAACCTAACCCAACCCAACCTAACTGAAATGACAAAAGGTAGAGGAAGGTTCGACCACATAAAACCGCTAAGAGGAGAAAACAGTGTCATAAACCGAGCCACCAATAACTACATCAGATATTCCTTTAGCTACCGAGAACTGCCAGACCCACACCACCACCACACCACACACCACACCACCACACCACACCACACCAACCACTACACCACACCACACCAACCACTACACCACACCACACCAACCACTAGCACCATCACTACTACCAACACACCAGCACACCACCACACCACTACACCACACCACTACACCACACCAACCACTACACCACACCAACCACCACCACACCACACCACACCACCACACCACTCCAGACTAACCACCACCCTCAACCAACTCCCCACACAAACACTTAAAAGACCAGAACAACCAAAACCTCTCACCAACCAACACACTCAACCATAATCACCAACACGATCTAAATTTACGTATGAGAGAAAGACATAACAGATAATAAAGAAATAAAGAAATAAAGAAATAAATGAGTAAATAAATGAATGAATGAATGAATGAGTGAATGAATAAATGAATGAATGAGTCAATGAATGAATGAATGAAAATATACTTGAAGAATGAACTACAAAAGGTAGGGAGGAGCACACGTCTTCACCCCACAGTCAGAATCATAGATGGGGAGGGTGGTGGGTAGTGGGGAGAGGAAAGGGTCGTGGGGGGGGGGAGAGAGGGAAGGGGAGGGTAGGAATGGGATCGTGGACGAGGAAGGAGATCATGGATAAGGGATCCCGAGGAGAGGAGAAGGGGATCGTGGGGAGAGGAACAGATCGTGGGAGGAGAGGATCGAGGTAGGGAAAGTGGGAAGGGAGGAGACGTGATTGAATTTGCCTCTGGTGACGAAGGATTGACAATATTCCTTACGTGTACAAGACCAGGCCAAGATACGTCTATTGTCGGGGTGACTAGGCGAGTCTTCTGGGCCAGGGGAGGGGAGGACAGGGGAGAGGAAAGAAAGAAAGAAAGAAAGAAAGAAAGAAAGAAAGAAAGAAAGAATTAGATTTAAAATAATAAGACAAAGACAAAAACATGAGAGAGAGAGAGAGAGAGAGAGAGAGACAATAAATTTCTTTCAAAAGCTTTATGATAAGGATATTTCCTATTCCACCACTGTCCTCTTCATATCCCAGACCTCTCGAGAGAATACGACACACACACACACACACACACACACACACACACACACACACACACACACACACACACACACACACACACACACACACACACACACACACACACACACCCCACACGCACACACACACAGTCAGTGACAAACACTTCCGTCCACCCACAACAGATATCAACAGATGGCCACTCAATCACTTACTCCCCGACGCACTCTGTACCACATCTAAAGCGTGGGGAACGGTTATCCTGATGGCAGTGTTATCGCCATGACTAAGTCACTGAACATATTCCACGCCAGATAGCCGAGACAAGGCCGCTATACACATAAGCCCATTAGGACCGTAACCTCCACTAGGAAACCGGAGAAACTCCACCCCTGACAGACTGCATTTCACCACAATGAAGTTCCAATGGATATGGTATGATCTCCGTCTCTACTGCTATCCAACGCTACTTCCCTAGCTAACAAGTTTGGACGAGCTGGCAACCACAGTCAGGGTCAGTCAGGCCACAGCTGTTGCCATATGTGAGCTTTGGGCAAATTGTACCCGAAACGGGTCATATTGAGGGATATCAACTCTTTCATTACCTTTCTGTTCACACAGACGCCGAGGGCGCGTCTCTTCTGTCAAGA
>NW_024724228.1:0-11443 GCF_018991925.1 Homarus americanus | reverse complement strand
TCCCTCATCGAGTATAAGTAATGTCCCTGATCGAGTATTTTAAAGTCCCTCATCGAGTATAACAAAGTCCACTAATCTGCCCTGATCACCTATAACAAAGTCCCCTGATCGAGTATAACAAAGTCCCCTGATCGAGTAAAACAAAGTCCACTGATCGAGTATAACAAATTCCCCTGATCGAGTATAACAAAGACCCCTCATCGAGTATAACAAAGGCCCCTTATCGAGTATAACAATGCCCCCTCATCGAGTATAGACAAAGTCCCCTGATCGAGTATAACAAAGTCCCCTCATCGAGTATAACAAAGCCCCCTCATCGAGTATATTAAAGTCCCCTCATCGAGTATAACAAAGTCCCCTCATCGAATATAACAAAGCCCCCTGATCGAGTATAACAAAGTCCCCTGATCGAGTATAACAAAGTCACCTGAACGAGTATAACAAAGCCCCATGAACGAGTATAACAAAGATCCCTGATCGAGTATAACAAAGTCCCCTGATAGAGTAGAACAAACATCCCTGATCGAGTATAACAAAGTCCCCTGCTCGAATATAACAAAGTCGCCTGATCGGGTATAACAAAGTCCCCTGATCGAGTATAACAAAGCCCATCGAGTATTGAAGTCCCTGATCAGCGGCAATAAAGCCACTTGATCGAGTAGTAACAAAGCCCCCTCATCGAGTATAACAAAGGGCCCTGATCGAGTATAACAAAGTCCCCTGATCGAGTATAACAAAGTCCCTTCATCGAGTATTACAAAGTCCCCTGATCGAGTATAACAAATTCCCCAAATCGAGAATAACAAAGCCCCCTGAAAGAGTATAACAAAGATCCCTGATCGAGTATAACAAACTCCCCTGATAGAGTATAACAAAGTCCGCTGATCGAGTATAACAAAGTCCCCTGATCGGGTATAGCAAATTCCCCTGATCGAGTATAACAAAGTCCACTCATCGAGTATAACAAAGTCCTCTGATTGGGAATAAGAAAGTCTCCTGATCGCGTATAACAAAGTCCCCTGATCGAGTATAACAAAGCCCCGGAACGAGTATAACAAAGATCCCTGATCGAAGAAAACAAATTCCCCTGAACGAGTATAACAAAGTCCCCTGATAGAGTAAAACAAAGCCCCCTCATCGAGTATAACAAAGTCCCCTGATCGAGTATAACAAATTCCCCTGATCAAGTATAACAAAGTCCCCTCATCGAGTATAACAAAGGCCCCTTATCGAGTATAACAAAGGCCCCAGATCGAGTATAAGAAATTCCCCTGATCGAGTATAACAAAGTCCCTCATCGAGTATAGCAATGTCCCCTGATCGAGTATTTTAAAGTCCCTCATCGAGTATAACAAAGTCCACTAATCTGCCCTGATCAACTATAACAAAGTCCCCTGATCGAGTATAACAAAGTCCCCTGATCGAGGAAAACAAAGTCCCCTGATCGAGTATAACAAATTCCCCTAATCGAGTATAACAAAGTCCCCTCATCGAGTATAACAAAGGCCCCTTATCGAGTATAACAAACTTCCATGATCGAGTATAGCAAAGTCCCCTCATAGAGTATAACACAGCCCCCTCATCGAGTATAACAAAGTCACATGACCGAGTATAACAAAGCCCCCTGAACGAGTATACCAAAGATCCCTGATCGAGTATAACAAAGGCCCCTTATCGAGTATAACAAAGTTTCCTGATCGAGTGTAATAAAGGCCCCTGATCGAGTATAACAAAGTCCCGTGATCGAGTAGAACAAAGGCCCCTGATCGAGTACAATAAAGGCCCCTCATCGAGTACAACAAAGGCCCCTGATCGAGTATAACAAAGTCCCATCATCAAGAATAACAAAGCCCCTCATCGAGTATAACAAAATCCCCTGATCAAGTATAACAGTCCCCTGATCAAGTATAACAAATTCCCCTAAGTGAGAATAACAAAGTCCCCTCATCGAGTATAACAAAGGCCCCTTATCGAGTATAACAAAGCCCCCTGATCGAGTATAGCAAAGTCCCCTGTTCGAGTAAAGCAAAGTCCCCTGATCGAGTATAAAAATTCCCCTCATCGAGTATAACAAAGTCCCCTTATCGAGTATAACAATGTCACCTGAACGAGAATAACAAAGCCCCCTGAACGAGTATAACAAAGATGCCTGATCGAGTATAACAAAGTCCCCTGATAGAGGATAACAAAGTTCCCTGATCGAGTAAGGCAAAGTCCCCTGATCGAGTATATTAAAGTCCCCTGATCGAGTATAACAAAGTCCACTTATTTAGTATAACAAATTCCCCTGATCAAGTATAACAAAGCCCCTGATCGAGTATAACAAAGTCCCCTCATCGAGTATAACAAAGGGCCCTGATCAAGTATAACAAAGTCCTCTGGTCGAGTATAACAAAGTCCCATAATCGAGTATAACAACTGCCCCTTATCGAGTACAACAAAGGCCCCTGGTCGAGTATAACAAAGTCCCCTGATCAAGAATAACAAAGAAAACTGATCGAGTATAACAAAGTCCCCAGATCCAGTATAACAAAGTCCCCTGATAGAGTAAAACAAAGGCCCCTCATCGAGTATAACAAAGTCCCCTGATAGAGTATAACAAAGTCCACTGATCCAGTATAACAAAGACCCTTGGTCGAGCATAACAAAGTCCCCTGATCGAGTATAACAAGTCCCTTGATCAAGTATAACAAAGCCCCTCATCGAGTATAACAAAGTCCCCTTATCGAGTATAACAAAGTCCCCTGATCGAGTATAACAATGGCCCCTTATCGAGTATAACAATGGCCCCAGATCGAGTACAACAATGCTCCCTGATCGAGTACAACAATGACCCCTGATCGAGTATAACAAAGTCGCCTGATCGAGTATAACAAAGGCTCCTCATCGAATATAACAAAGGCCCCTGATCGAGTATAACAAATTCCCCTGATCGAGTATATCAAAGTCCAGATCGAATATAACAAAGGCCCCTGATCGAGTATAACAAAGTCCCAGATTGAGTATAACAAAGTCCTCCGATCGAGTATAACAAAGGCCCCTGATCGAGTATAAAAAAGTCCCCTGATAGAGTATAACAAAGCCCCCTCATCGAGTATAACAAAGGCCCCTGATCGAGTATAACAAAGTCCCCTGATTGTGTATAACAAAGTCCCCTGATCGAGTATAACAAAGCCCCCTCATCGAGTATTAGAAAGTCCCCTGATCGAGTATAACAAAGGCCCCTTATCGAGTATAACAAAGGCCCCTGATCGAGTATAACAAATTACCCTGATCGAGTATAACAAAGTCCCCTCATCGAGTGTAGCAATGTCCCCTGATCGAGTATTTTAAAGTCCCTCATCGAGTATAACAAAGTCCACTAATCTGCCCTGATCAACTATAACAAAGTCCCCTGATCGAGTATAACAAAGTCCCCTGATCGAGTAAAACAAAGTCCCCGGATCGAGTATAACAAATTCCCCTGATCGAGTATAACAAAGTCCCCTCATCGAATATAACAAAGGCCCCTTATCGAGTATAACAAAGCCCCCTCATCGAGTATAGACAAAGTCCCCTGATCGAGTATAACAAAGTCCCCTCATCGAGTAAGACAAAGCCCCCTCATCGAGTATATTAAAGTCCCCTCATCGAGTATAACAAAGTCCCCTCATCGAGTATAACAAAACCCCCTGATCGAGTATAACAAAGTCCCCTGATCGAGTATAACAAAGTCACCTGAACGAGTATAACAAAGCCCCCTGAACGAGTATAACAAAGATCCCTGATCGAGTATAACAAAGTCCCCTGATAGAGTAGAACAAAGATCCCTGATCGAGTATAGCAAAGTCCCCTGATCGAATAACCAAAGTCGCCTACAGTCGGGTATAACAAAGTCCTGATCGGGTATAACCGAAGCCCCCTCATCAGGTATATTAGAGTCCCTGATCGAGTATAACAAAGTCCTCTGATCGAGTATAACAAAGTCCCCTCATCGAGTATAACAAAAGCCCTTGATCGAGTATAATAAAGGCACCTGATCGAGTATAACAAAGTCCCCTGGTCGAATTTAAAAAAGTCCCCTCATCGAGTAAATCAAAGTCCTTTTTTCGAGTATAACAAAGTCCCCACCAGTCGAGTATAACAAATTCCCCTAATCGAGAATAACAAAGGCCCCTGAAAGAGTATAACAAAGATCCCTGATCGAGTACAACAAAGTCCCCTGATAGAGTATAACAAAGTCCGCTGATCGAGTATAACAAAGTCCCCTGATCGGGTATAGCAAATTCCCCTGATCGAGTATAACAAAGTCCACTCATCGAGTATAACAAAGTCCTCTGATTGAGAATAAGAAAGTCTCCTGATCATGTATAACAGAGTTCCCTGATCGAGTATAACAAAGCCCCCGGAACGAGTATAACAAAGATCCCTGATCGAAGAAAACAAATTCCCCTGAACGAGTATAACAAAGTCCCCTAATAGAGTATAACAAAGCCCTCTCATCGAGTATAACAAAGTCCCCTGATCGAGTATAACAAATTCCCCTGATCGAGTATAACAAAGTCCCCTCATCAAGTATAACAAAGGCCCCTTATCGAGTATAACAAAGGCCCCTGATCGAGTAAAACAAATTCCCCTGATCGAGTATAACAAAGTCCCCTCATCGAGTATAGAAATGTCCCCTGATCGAGTATTTTTGCTGGTACTCATCGAAAATTTATGTGAAGTCCACTAATCACCCTGATCCAGCATAACAAAAGTCCCTGATCGGAGTATAGCAAAATCCCCAGTCGAGTAAAACAAGTCCCCTTATCAGGTATAACGATTCCCCTGATCCCAGGTATAACAAGTCCCTCATCGAGTATAACAAAGGCCCCTTATCGAGTATAACAAACTTCCCTGATCGAGTATAGCAAAGTCCCCTCATAGAGTATAACACAGCCCCCTCATCGAGTATAACAAAGTCACATGACCGAATATAACAAAGCCCCCTTAACGAGTATAACAAAGATCCCTGATCGAGTATAACAAAGGCCCCTTATCGAGTATAACCAAGTTTCCTGATCGAGTGTAATAAAGGCCCCTGATCGAGTATAACAAAGTCCCGTGATCGAGTACAACAAAGGCCCCTGATCGAGTACAATAAAGGCCGATCATCGAGTACAACAAAGGCCCCTAATCGAGTATAACAAAGTCCCCTCATCAAGAATAACAAAGCCCCTCATCGAGTATAACAAAATCCCCTGATCAAGTATAACAGTCTCCTGATCAAGTATAACAAATTCCCCTAAGTGAGAATAACAAAGTCCCCTCATCGAGTATAACAAAGGCCCCTGATCGAGTATAACAAAGCCCCCTTATCGACTATAACAAAGTCACCTGAACGAGTATAACAAAGCCCCCTGAACGAGTATAACAAAGATGCCTGATCGAGTATAACAAAGTCCCCTGATAGAGGATAACAAAGTTCCCTGATCGAGTAAGGCAAAGTCCCCTGATCGAGTATATTAAAGTCCCCTGATCGAGTATAACAAAGTCCACTCATCTAGTATAACAAAGTCCCCTGATCATGTATAACAAAACCCCTGATCGAGTATAACAAAGTCCCCTCATCGAGTATAACAAAGGGCCCTGATCAAGTATAACAAAGTCCCCTTGTCGAGTATAACAAAGTCCCCTAATCGAGTATAACAACTGCCCCTTATCGAGTACAACAAAGGCCCTGATCAGGTACAGCAAAGGCCCTGAGTGGGTATAACAAAAGTCTGATCCCAAGAATATAAAGAAAACCCATTCGTTGTAACAAAGAGTCCCCCAGATTCCCAGTATAACAAAGTCCTGATAGAGGTAAAACAAAGGCCCTCATCGGTATAACAAAGTCCCTGATGAGTACAACAAGTCCACTGATCAGTATAACCAAAGACCGCTTGGTCTCAAAACATAACAAAGTCCCTGATCGAAAGTATAATAGATCCCTGATCAGGTATAACAAAGCCCCTCATCGAGTATAACAAAGTCCCCTTATCGAGTATAACAAAGTCCCCTGATCGAGTATAACAATGGCCCCTTATCGAGTATAACAATGGCCCCTGATCGAGTACATCAAAGCCCCCTGATCGAGTACAACAATGACCCCTGATCGAGTATAACAAAGTCGCCTGATCGAGTATAACAAAGGCTCCTCATCGAATATAACAAAGACCCCTGATCGAGTATAAAAAAGTCCCCTGATTGAGTATATCAAAGTCCAGAACGAATATAACAAAGGCCCCTGATCGAGTATAACAAAGTCCCCAGATTGAGTATAACAAAGTCCTCCGATCGAGTATAACAAAGGCCCCTGATCGAGCATAACAAAGTCCCCTGGTTGTGTATAACAAAGTCCCTGATTGTGTATAACAGTCCCCTGATCGAGTATAACATAGGCCCTCATCGAGTATAGCAAAGTCCCTGATCGAGTATATTAAAAAGTCCCTGATCCCGAGTATAACCAGTCCCCTGTTAGAGAAATTATAACAAACTTCCCTGACAGAGTAAAAGCAAGAAGTCTAATAGAGGTATAACAAAGCCCCCTCATCGAGTATAACAAGAATCACCTGACCGAGGTATAAAGCCCCCAGAACGATTATAACAAAGATCCTGATCCGGAGTATAACAAAGTCCCCTATTGAGTATAAACTTCCTGACAGAGTAAAGAAACCACAAGTCCCCTAATAGAGGTATAACAAAAGCCCCCCTCATCGAGTATAACAAAGTGCCTGACCAAAAGGTATATAACAAAGCCCCCTGAACGAGTATAACAAAGATCCCTGATCGAGTATAACAAAGGCCCCTTATCCCCTTATCAAGTATAACAAAGTTCCCTTATCGAGTGTAAAAAAGGCCCCTGATCGAGTATAACAAAGTCCCCTGATCGAGTATAACAAAGTCCCCTGATCGAGTAAAACAAAGTCCCCTGATCGAGTATAACAAATTCTCCTGATCGAGTATAACAAAGTCACCTGAACGAGTATAACAAAGCCCCCTGAACGAGTATAACAAAGATCCCTGATCGAGTATAACAAAGTCCCCAGATCCAGTAAAACAAAGTCCCCTGATAGAGTAAAACAAAGGCCCCTCATCGAGTATAACAAAGTCCCCTGATAGAGTATAAGAAAGTCCACTGATCCAGTATAACAAAGACCCTTGGTCGAGCATAACAAAGTCCCCTGATCGAGTATAACAAGTCCCCTGATCAAGTATATCAAATTCTCCTAATCGAGAATAACAAAGTCCCCTCATCGAGTATAACAAAGGCCCGTTATCGAGTATAACAAAGCCCCCTGATCGAGTATAGCAAAGTCCCCTGATCGAGTATATCAAAGTCCCCTCATCGAGTATAACAAAGCCCCCTGATCGAGTATAACAAAGTCCCCTGATAGAGTATAACAAAGCCCCCTCATCGTGTATAACAAAGTCCCCTCATCAAGTATAACAAATTCCCCTAATCGAGAATAACAAAGTCCCCTCATTGAGTATAACAAAGCCCCCTGAACGAGTATAGCAAAGATCCCTGATCGAGAATAACAAAGTCCCCTGAACGAGTATAACAAAGTCCAATGAACGAGTATAACAAAGTCCCCTGATCGAGTATATTAAAGTCCGCTTATCGAGTATAACAAAGTCCCCTGATCGAGTATAACAAAGCCCCCTCATCGAGTATAACAAAGTCACCTGACCGAGTATAACAAAGCCCCCTGAACGAGTATAACAAAGATCCCTGATCGAGTATAACAAAGTCCCCTGATCGAGTATAAAAAAGCCCCCAGTACGAGTATAACAAAGATCCCTGATCGAGGATAACAAAGTCCGCTGAACGAGTATAACAAAGTCCCCTGATCGAGCATATTAAAGTCCCCTTAACGAGTATAACAAAGCCCCTGATAGAGTATAACAAAGCCCCCTCATCGAGTATAACAAACTCACCTGACCGAGTATAACAAAGCCCCCTCAACGAGTATAACAAAGGCCCCTGATCGATTATAACAAAGTCCCGTGATCGAGTACAACAAAGGCCCCTGATCGAGTACAACAAAGGCCCCTCATCGAGTTTAACAAAATCCCCTGATCGAGTATAACAAAGTCTCTTCATCAAGTATAACAAATTCCCCTAATCGAAAATAACGAAGTCCCCTCATCGAGTATAACAAAGGCCCCTTATCGAGTATAACAAAGTCCCCTCATCGAGTATAACAAAGCCCCCTGATCGAGTATAACAAAGTCCCCTGATCGAGTATAACAAAGTCACCTGAACGAGTATAACAAAGCCCCCTGATCGAGTATAGCAAAGATCCCTGATCGAGTATAACAAAGTCCCCTGATAGAGTAGAACAAAGATCCGTGATCGAGTATAACAAAGTCCCCTGCTCGAGTATAACAAAGTCGCCTGATCGGGTATAAAAAAGTCCCCTCATCGAGTATAAGAAAGTCCCCTCATCGAGTATAACAAAGGCCCCTTATCGAGTATAACAAACTTCCCTGATCGAGTATAGCAAAGTCCCCTCATAGAGTATAACACAGCCCCCTCATCGAGTAAAACAAAGTCACATGACCGAGTATAACAAAGCCCCCTGAACGAGTATAACAAAGATCCCTGATCGAGTATAACAAAGGCCCCTTATCGAGTATAACAAAGTTTCTTGATCGAGTGTAATAAAGGCCCCTCATCGAGTATAACAAAGTCCCGTGATCGAGTACAACAAAGGCCCCTGATCGAGTACAATAAAGGCCCCTCATCGAGTACAACAAAGGCCTCAGATCGAGTATAACAAAGTCCCCTCATCAAGAATAACAAAGCCCCTCATCGAGTATAACAAAATCCCCTGATCAAGTATAACAGTCCCCTGATCAAGTATAACAAATTCCCCTAAGTGAGAATAACAAAGTCCCCTCATCGAGTTTAACAAAGGCCCTTATCGAGTATAACAAAGCCCCCTGATCGAGTATAGCAAAGTCCCCTGATCGAGTATAGCAAAGTCCCCTGATCAAGTATAAAAAGTCCCCTCATCGAGTATAACAAAGTCGCCCTTATCGAGTATAACAAAGTCCCCTCATCGAGTATAGCAATGTCCCCTGATCGAGTATTTTAAAGTCCCTCATCGAGTATAACAAAGTCCACTAATCTGCCCTGATCAACTATAACAAAGTCCTCTGATCGAGTATAAGAAAGTCTCCTGATCGAGTAAAACAAAGTCCCCTGATCGAGTATAACAAATTCCCCTGATCGAGTATAACAAAGTCCCCTCATCGAGTATAACAAAGGCCCCTTCTCGAGTATAACAAACTTCCCTGATCGAGTATAGCAAAGTCCCCTGATAGAGTATAACAAATTCCCCTAATCAGGTATAACAAGCCCCTCATCGAGTATAACAAAGGCCCTTATCGATATAACGAGGAAGGCCCTGATCGAGGTATAACAAATTCCCCTGATCGATATAACAAAGTCCCTCGTAATTGCCTTAATGTCCCCTGATCGGTGTTTTCAAAAGTCCCTCATCAGGTATAACAAAGTCCACTAATCTTACTTATCAACTATAACAAAGTCCTAGTCGAGCATAACGAATTCCCTGATCCGGGTAAGCAAAAGGCCCCTTATCGAGTATAACAAACTTCCCTGATCGAGTATAGCAAAGTCCCCTGATAGAGTATAACACAACCCCCTCATCGAGTATAACAAAGTCCCCTGATCGAGTAAAACAAAGTCCCCTGATCGAGTATAACAAATTCCCCTGATCGAGTATGACAAAGTCCCCTCATCGAGTATAAAAAAGGCCCCTTATCGAGTATAACAAACTTCCCTTATCGAGTATAGCAAAGTCCCCTGATAGAGTATAACACAGTCCCCTCATCGAGTATAACAAAGGCCCCCTTATCGAGTATAACAAACTTCCCTGATCAAGTATAGCAAAGTCCCCTGATAGAGTATAACACAGCCCCTCATCGAGTATAACAAAGTCACATGACCGAGTAAAACAAAGCCCCCTGAACGAGTATAACAAAGATCCCTGATCGAGTATAACAAAGGCCCCTTATCGAGTATAACAAAGTTTCCTGATCGAGTGTAATAAAGGCCCCTGATCGAGTATAACAAAGTCCCGTGATCGATTACAACAAAGGCGACTGATAGAGTACAATAAAGGCCCCTCATCGAGAACAATAAAGGCCCCTAATCGAGTATAACAAAGTCCCCTCATCAAGAATAACAAGGCCCCTCATCGAGTATAACAAAATCCCCTGATCAAGTATAGCAGTCCCCTGATCAAGTATAACAAATTCCCCTTAGTGAGAATAACAAAGTCCCCTCATCGAGTATAACAAAGGCCCCTTATCGAGTATAACAAAGCCCCCTGATCGAGTATAGCAAAGTCCCCTGATCGAGTATAGCAAAGTCCCCTGATCGAGTATAAAAAGTCCCCTCATCGAGTATAACAAAGTCCCCTTATCGAGTAAACAAAGTCACCTGAACGAGTATAACAAAGCCCCCTGAACGAGTATAACAAAGATGCCTGATCGAGTATAACAAAGTCCCCTGATAGAGGATAACAAAGTTCCCTGATCGAGTAAGGCAAAGTCCTCTGATCGAGTATATTAATGTCCCCTGATCGAGTATAACAAAGTCCACTCATCTAGTATAACAAAGTCCCCTGATCAAGTATAACAAAGCCCCCTGATCGAGTATAACAAAGTCCCCTCATCGAGTATAACAAAGGGCCCTGATCAAGTATAACAAAATCCCCTGATCGAGTATAACAAAGTCCCCTAATCGAGTATTACAACTGCCCCTTATCGAGTACAACAAAGGCCCCTGGTCGAGTATAACAAAGTCCCCTGATCAAGAATAACAAAGAAAACTGATCGAGTATAACAAAGTCCCCAGATCCAGTATAACAAAGTCCCCTGATAGAGTAAAACAAAGGCCCCTCATTGAGTATAACAAAGTCCCCTGATAGAGTATAACAAAGTCCACTGATCCGGTATAACAAAGACCCTTGGTCGAGCATAACAAAGTCCCCTGATCGAGTATAATAAAGTCCCCTGATCAAGTATAACAAAGCCCCTCATCGAGTATAACAAAGTCCCCTTATCGAGTATAACAAAGTTCCCTGATCGAGTATAACAATGGCCCCTTATCGAGTATAACAATGGCCCCTGATCGAGTACAACAAAGCCCCATGATCGAGTACAACAATGACCCCTGATCAAGTATAACAAAGTCGCCTAATCGAGTATAACAAAGGCTCCTCATCGAATATAACAAAGGCCCCTAATCGAGTATAACAAAGTCCCCTGATCGAGTATATCAAAGTCCCGATCGAATATAACAAAGGCCCCTGTTCGAGTATAACAAAGTCCCCAGATTGAGTATAACAAAGTCCCTCGATCGAGCATAACAAAGGCCCCTGATCGAGTATAACAAAGTCCCCTG
>NW_024724227.1:0-21735 GCF_018991925.1 Homarus americanus | reverse complement strand
ATAAACACATCTTTATAATGGTATCCTTAGGACCCCCCCTCCCCTCTCGTTATATAATTATCCTTCCCCTCGTATAAAAAGTCATTATTCCCCCTTTATAGTATCTCCCCCCATATATGAATAACATTCCACCCCTTAATAAACACACACCCTTATATAAGACTTCTTCCTACCCCTTATATGTAAACGTCATCATTCCTCTCCTTCCATTAGATTACTTTAACTCCTGTTCTGTCCTTTAATATATTTATATTCCCCATTATAAATCACTTACACCCCTTACATTGCTTTTATATAAATCCTATTATACACCACCCGTCTCGATAAATCCCACCCGTCCCAATAAATTCCATTCGATCCCAATAAATTCCACCTGTCTACCTTATATCCTACCCGTCCCAATAAATCCCACCCGATCCCAATAAATCCCATCAATCCCAATATATCCCATCAATCCCAATAAATCCCACCCATCTCAATAAATCCCTCAGGTCTCCATTAAAATTTTCTTAGCTCATTTTAAACCCCTACTTAATCCCTTTAATTCATGTCCATTACGTTCAAATTCCATCTTATCCTCTTAAAATCCCACTCGACTCTCTTCTATTTCAACTCGACTCCCTTAAAAATATCATTCGTTCTATCTTCTAATCTCCTCCCCCCCAATATCTTTAACTCACAGTCTTTTAAACCCATTATTCCATCTTACCCATACCCCATTTTTTAACCACATTTTCTCCTCATCTCCCTGCACACCTATTTCACTTTAGTCCCTCTCCTGTTCCCTCCTGTGTAGTATTAAAATACCCATTCATTTTTAGCATTACCTGCCACCTCTTCCATCTCTCTCTCTCTCTCTCTCTCTCTCTCTCACACCTCATGACTTCCACCATCACCTGTATGGGGGTCTTATCTCTGTTTAACCCTTTGAGTACGATGATATAACCCCCTTGAGTACGATGATTTAACCCCCTTGAATACGATGATTTAACCCTTTTAGTACGGTTGTGCCCTAGAGTGCGATAACCCAATCATGGTACGATGTACAAACTTCTTGGTATTGGCTTAGCACTGGTACAGACAGAGCAGGATATCTTAATCTCTTACATACGATATTCTGTTCCTCTGTACTCAGTGGGTTAAGTGATTGTACTCATTGGTGTAAGTGATTGTACTCAGTGGGTTAAATGATTGTTACTCAGTGGGGTAAGTGATTGTACTTAGTGGTTTAATTGATTGTACTCAGTGGGTTAATGGATCGTACTCGGTGAGTTAAATGATTGTATTCAGTGGGTTAAGTGATTGTACTCGGTGGGTTAAGTGATAGCACTCAAGTGATTGAAGAGCCCACTTTTCTGCCCCGGCTGTAATGTGTTAATGTGTTTATTAATGATTTTACTCATTATCGGCTTCTTGTTACCGTCTGTTCGTTACCGTCTTCTTGTTGCCGCCTTATCGGTACCGCCTTCTCGTTATCGTCTTCTCTTTACCGTCTTGTTGCTGTCTTCTCGTTACCGTCTTCTTGTTACCTCCTTATCGTTACCGCCTTCTCGTCATCGTCTTCTCTTTACCGTCTTTTTACTGTCTTCTCGTTACCGTCTTCTCTTTAATGTCTTCTCTTTATTGTCTTTCGTTATCGTCTTCTATTTACGTCTTCTCGTCTCTTTCTTCTCGTTACCGTCTTCTCTTTATTGCTTTTCGTTACCGTCTTCTCTTTCCCGTCTTCCCTTTTCCATTTTCTCTTTACCGTCTTTTCGTTACTGTCTTCTCGTTAGCGTCTTCTCGTTACCGTCGGCTCGTTACTGTCTTCTCGTTACTGTCTTCTCGTTACTGTCTTCTCGTTACCGTCTTCTCTTTATTGCCTTTCGTTACCGTCTTCTCTTTACCGTCTTCTCGTTACCGTCTTCTTGTTTCCGTACACTCAACTCGGGTAACGAAATTTACTCTTTGGGGACGATGGTTTAACCCTTTGAAGATGATGGCTTAATCCTTTTTATACGATGGTTTAACCCTTTGAATACGACTGTTTAAACCGTTTAAGATAATTGTTTCAACCCTTTGAATACAATGGTTAAACCCTTTGGATAATAGTTTAACTCTTTGATTATGGTGGTTTAACCATTTAAATACTATACTTTTAACTTTATAAACACTATGGTTTAACCTTTGAGGTCAATGATTTAACCCTTTGAGGTCAAGGATTTAACCCTTTGAGGTCAATGGTTCGACCCCTTCGTCCTCAACTGGGTAAATAGGACTGATGTGGGAGTTGTTTTTCCTTCGTCAAAATTTCGGAGCCAAAAAGGTCGATAGTTGCTGCCAGATGATGAACTATGGTACCGTAAGCTTCCCTCTCGTTATATGTGAACTGGACCTTGACAACAACATTAAGTCTCCCTCAAAGAGCTTACACGAAGGAAGCGGTGAGACTAGTGTTATCTATTGTTTCACTCCCTGATGAAAACACCATGTAGATGATGACATTATAACCAATCGTTGACTGATAAAAAGCCAATAATGACGTCATGACCAATCAGTGGCAGACTAATAAAAACATCTGGATAATGACGTCATAATCAATGGGTGACTGATAAAAAAGTGAATATTGATGTCATAACCAATCATCAGATGACTAGCAAATGCAAATAATGTTAAAACCAGTCATTGGCTGCTCTGAGGACGCACAAAAACATATATTAATCACATGATAAAACTGACAGGTTTACTGGTAACTTTACAAATTAAATTCCACCATTGAGTTCCACATATTAAAAAAAAACGAAAGAAATAACACACACCACCCAACCACCCCCACCCAACCACCTCCACACACACCCCCACCCAATCACCACCACTCACCACCCACCACCACTCAGCCACCACCCCCACCACTCACACATCACACTACCACCACTCACCACCACCACCCCACACCACCACTTCACCACCACTCCCCACCACCACCACCACCACCACCCCACCACCCACCACTGAAACCACCCCACCAACCAATTCCCCACTCCAACCACACCCTTCAATCTAACTAACCAACCAACCCAATCTAAACCACCACCAAACCACCACCACAACCACCAATACCACCACCACCACCACCACCATTCACCACTTCCACCACACCAGAATTCAATTTCAATCTAACCACCACCACCCCACTACCACCCCCACCACCACCACACTCACTCACCACCAACCCCACCACCACCAACCCCACCACCACCACACCCCACCACTCACCACCCCACTACTACCACCACCACCACCACCACCACCACCACTACCACCCCCACCACCACTACCACACCACCCCCCACAACCCCAAATCCACCACTATTACCAATTCTTCAACCACATCACCAATACCACTAATTCACCACACCACCCAACCACCATCACTCCAACCACACCCAACCACCCTTCTTAACACTCCACCACCCACCAATACCACTACCACACCACCACCACCATCATTCCCCACCACCACCAATACCACTACCACCCCATTCCCCACCAATTCTGACCACCACCTCACCACCCCCCACTACCCCCCACCCACCAATACCACTACCACACCACCACCACCTGTCCACTCTGTATGGCTGGCACCTCTAACACGTAGCGCCACACATCGAGAACCACTTTATGTTCAAGCTGAAATAACCTTCCTTCACTCTCTCGTCGCCTTATCTCCAGGTCTGTTGTGTCTCGTACATTACAGGAGTTAATACAGTAATGGCGACATTACAGGGGCACTTATACCAGATACAGTAATATAATATACAAATTACAGTGAGTACAATAATATAGAATAAAAGTTACAATAGGTACAGTAATATAAAGTAGAAATAATAGCGGGTACAGCAATATGTCAAAATTACAGTGAGTACAAAGTTGCAAAATGTAAAGCAAAATTGATTAAAGTTACAGCAGGTAAAGTAATATAATATAACAGTTACAGCAGGTTACAGTAATATAATATAACCGTTACAGCAGGTTACAGTAATATAATATAACCGTTACAGCAGGTTACAGTAATATAATATAACAGTTACAGCAAGTTACAGTAATATAATATAACAGTTACAGCAAGTTACAGTAATATAATATAACAGTTACAGCAGGTTACAGTAATATAATATAACAGTTACAGCAGGTTACAGTAATATAATATAACAGTTACAACAGGTTATAGTAATATAACAATTACAGCATGTTACAGTAATATAATATAACAGTTACATCAGGTTACAGTAATATAATATAACAGTTACAGCAGGTTACAGTAATATAATATAACAGTTACAGCAGGTTACAGTAATATAATATAACAGTTACAGCAGGTTACAGTAATATAATATAGCAGTTACAGAAGGTTACATTTATATAATATAACAGTTACAGCAGGTTACAGTAATATAATATAACAGTTACAGCAGGTTACAGTAATATAATATAACAGTTACAGTAAGTTACAGTAATGTAATATAACAGTTACAGCAAGGTTACAGTAATATAATATAACAGTTACAACAGGTTACAGTAACATAATATAACAGTTACAGCAGGTTACAGTAATATAATGTAACAGTTACAGCAAGGTTACAGTAATATAATATAACAGTTACAGTAGGTTACAGTAATATAATATAACAGTACAGCAAGGTTACAGTAATATAATATAACAGTTACAGTAGGTTACAGTAATATAATATAAGTATCAGCAAGGTTACAGTAATATAATATAACAGTTACAGCAGGTTACAGTAATATAATGTAACAGTTACAGCAAGGTTACAGTTATATAATATAAGTTACAGTAGGTTACAGTAATAGAATATAACAGTTACAGCAGGTTACAGTAATATAATATAACAGTTACAGCAAGGTTACAGTAATATAATATAACAGTTACAGTAGGTTACAGTAATATAATATAACAGTACAGCAAGGTTACAGTAATATAATATAACAGTTACAGTAGGTTACAGTAATATAATATAAGTTACAGCAAGGTTACAGTAATATAATATAACAGTTACAGCAGGTTACAGTAATATAATGTAACAGTTACAGCAAGGTTACAGTTATATAATATAAGTTACAGTAGGTTACAGTAATATAATATAACAGTTACAGCAGGTTACAGTAATATAATATAACAGTTACAGCAAGGTTACAGTAATATAATATAAGTTACAGTAGGTTACAGTAGTATAATATAACAGTTACAGCAAGGTTACAGTAATATAATATAACAGTTACAGCAGGTTACAGTAATATAATGTAACAGTTACAGCAAGGTTACAGTAATATAATATAACAGTTACAGCAGGTTACAGTAATATAATGTAACAGTTACAGCAGGTTACAGTAATATAATGTAACAGTTACAGCAGGTTACAGTAATATAATATAACAGTTACAGCAAGGTTACAGTAATATAATATAAGTTACAGTAGGTTACAGTAGTATAATATAACAGTTACAGCAAGGTTACAGTAATATAATATAACAGTTACAGCAGGTTACAGTAATATAATGTAACAGTTACAGCAAGGTTACAGTAATATAATATAACAGTTACAGCAGGTTACAGTAATATAATGTAACAGTTACAGCAGGTTACAGTAATATAATGTAACAGTTACAGCAGGTTACAGTAATATAAAAGTAAAGCTGTAAAACCTTGTGTACTCCATCACTGAGGGAGACTTACAGCCACGCAACTGCTGAGATGTGTTTTACTGGGTCAACCTGGGTGACGTGAGGGCAGGAAGAGTGATGTAGAGTGAGGGAGGGGGTGAGGGGGTATAGAGGGATGGGGAAGAGTGTTGGGGGTATAGAAGGAAGGAAGAGTGTTGGGGTATAGGAAGGGAAGAGTGTTGGGGTAAAGAAAAAAGAAGGGAAAGTGTTGGGGAATTTATAGAAAAGGAAGGGGAAGAGTCTTGGGGGTATAGAAGGAAGGGAAGAGTCTTGGGGTATAGAAGGAAGGGGAAGAGTCTTGGGTGTATTGAAGAAGGGAAGAGTCTTGTGGGGTATTGAAGGAAGGAAGAGTGCTTGGGGGTATAGAAGGAAGAGGAAGTCTTGGGGGTATAGAAGGAAAGAGGAAGAGTCTTGGGGGTATAGAAGGAAGGAAGAGTGCTTGGGTGTATTGAAAGAAGGGGAAGGAGTCTTGGGGGTATAGAAGGAAGGGAGAGTCTTGGGGGTATAGAGGAAGGGGAAGAGTCTTGGGGGTATAGAAGGAAGGGGAAGAGTCTTGGGTGTATTGAAGGAAGGGGAAGGAGTCTTGGGGTATAAGAAGGAAGGGGAAAGGTCTTGGGGGGTATAGAAGGAAGGGGAAGAGTCTTGGGGGTATTGAAGGAAGGGGAAGAGTCTTGGGGGTATAGAAGGAAGGGGAAGAGTCTTGGGGGTATTGAAGGAAGGGGAAGAGTCTTGGGGGTATAGAAGGAAGGGGAAGAGTCTTGGGGGTATTGAAGGAAGGGGAAGTAAAGTGTACTGGAAGGGAACTGACGAAGGGATATATGAAGAGAAGAAAGGAAGGGAAAGTGAGGGAAGGGGCAGAATGATAACAAAGGGAATAGGTAGAAATGACGGGAAGATGGGAGGCCAAAGTGAGGTGGAATGGGGTAATAAGGAATGAAAGGGAGGAAAGGAATGCCAATTAGAGCGAAACAGGTAATGGTGAGGGGAGACGGTAGGGGGAAGGGAGGGGGTGAGGGTAAATGGTAGGGGAAAACCGAAGGATATAAGACACGGGAGAAAGGGAGGGATACAAATCGCAGCGAAACGAGGAGGAGGAAGGGTAGAAGGAAGGATAACCGAGAGTGAATGGTATAATTGATAAACTAAGAGGTGTTTAGGTGGTGATGAAATGAGAGAAAAGATTTGGAAGGAAGATGAAAAAGAAAGAAGGGGGAAAGACTGAGAGGGAGGAAGGTAGGTGTGGCTGATGGAGGAGGAGAGTGTGAAGCAGGTAAAGTGAGGGAGGGAGGTTGTATGAGGGAGAGGAGTGGTATGAGGGAGAGGAGTGGTATGAGGGAGAGGAGTGGTATGAGGGAGAGGAGTGGTATGAGGGAGAGGTGAGTATGAGGAGAGGAGTAGTATGAGGTGGTATGAGGAGGGAGTTGTATGAGGAGAGGTGTGGTATGAGGGAGAGGTGGGTATGGGGAGGTGTGGTATGAGGGAGAGGGTGTGGTATGAGGGAGAGAGTGTGGTATGGGGGGAGGTGGTATGAGGAGATGGAGTGGGTATGAAGGAGGGTGGGTATGAGGGAGAGGTGGTATGAGGAGAATTGGTGTATGAGGGAGAGGAGTGTATGAGGGAGAGGAGGTGGTATGTGAGGGAGAGAGGTGGTATGAGGGAGAGAGGTGGTATGAGGGAGAGGTGGTATGAGGGAGAGGTGTGGTATGAGGGAGAGGAGTGGTATGAGGGAGAGGAGTGGTATGAGGGAAGGTGGTATGGGGGAGAGGTGTGATATGAGAGGTGTGGTATGAGGGAGAGGTGTGTGGTATGAGGGAGGAGGTTGTATAGAGAGGTGTGGTATGGGGAGAGGTGGTATGAGGAGAGGAGTGGTATGAGGAGAGAAGTGGTATGAGGGAGAGGTGGTATGAGGAGAGGTGGTATGAGGGGGAGGTGGTATGAGGAGAGGTGGTATGAGGAGGTGGTATGAGGGAGAGGAGTGTGAGTATGAGGGAGAGAGTGGTATGAGGGAGAGGTGGTATGAGGAGGTGGGTATGAGGAGGTGTGGTATGAGGAGGAGTGGTATGGGGGAGGGAGGTTGTATGAGGAGAGGTGTGGTATGAGGGAGAGGTGGTATGAGGGAGAGGAGTGGTATGAGGGAGAGGAGTGGTATGAGGGAGAGGAGTGGTATGAGGGAGAGGAGTGGTATGAGGGAGAGGAGTGGTATGAGGGAGAGGAGTGGTATGAGGGAGAGGAGTGGTATGACGGAGGAGGTACTGTACATTCCTCTCATTGAGTACTTGGTCTTTTTTTATGTGTAGTGCGTGATGGTCAACACCCCACTCACCCCCTGTGGTGCTTGTCACTATGGTGTTATAATAGGTGTATGGTCTCTCTCTCTCTCTCTCTCTCTCTCTCTCTCTCTCTCTCGCTGGCTGTTCATGTACTCGTAGGCGCATGTGTGGGAGAGTTCGTATGTGTATAGTAATTTTGTGGTCTTGGTCGTAAGTTTGAGACTGTAAATTCTTCAGATGTTCGTGAAAGAGGGATTGAAATTTCGTTTGTATATGAGGTAGATGTTTTTATAGTCGCGCGCGCGTGTGTGTGTGTGTGTGTGTGTGTGTGTGTGTGTGTGTGTGTGTGTGTGTGACCACAGTAAATGAGTGTACTGTATTGACATTTACATTATACATTAGGGAGGAAACAACTTTCCAGCCACATTAATGAAACTGTGAGAGATATTTGTTGTCACTTCCTCTGACACTTCCATCATTTACTTTTCGCCCTCTTTCCCTTCTACCTTCTCCTTGCCTCTTTCTCTATACCTCCTTTTCCCTACTCTTCCATCCTTATTCCTGCATTCTTCCTTCTACCTCACCCTCCATCTCCCTGTCTCTTCTTCCTCACACCCCTCCATTACTTCCCTCCCTCCCTCCCTCCCTCCCTCCACCCATCACCTTCCTCGCTGACGCCCAACATAAATACTGCCAAAGGACCCTGGTGGTCCTCACACGCCAAAAGGAGCAGAGATCAATAAAAATAGAATGACAACAAGAGCATACAACAAGTGCCTCACCACGCACCCGCCTCACCTCCCCCCACCACTACTAACACTTTACACATCATCTGTGTTCCTGGTGATACAGGCTGCTTCCTACCCCCTCCTGTTCTCCCTCACCTGTTCGCCCCTCTCCCCAACTGTCTGTCCACCCGGCCCTTCTCCCTACCCGCCCACCCGTCCCCACTCCTCACCCATCTGCCCACCCGTCCCCACTCCTTCACCTATCCGCCCACCCGTCCCCCACTTCCTCACCTATCCTCCCACTTGTCCCCACTCACACATCTGCCCACCCACCAACCCACTTTAACCCACACGTTCTTCTACCCTCACCCATAGGATAAAATACTATTTATCAAGGACAAAATACTAGTAAGTATAGTTCACCAAGCACTTGTTTTATCCACAATGCACAGCTCGGTGACGTCACTGTTGTAAACATGCGTCATCTGGTGATCTCCGTGTGTGCCCGGGTCTGCTCCCGGGACCAGTGTCTCAACATTTATGGTTATTTGTGCTATATACAGGTGCACCAGCAATGCTCAAATCCCAAGCAGAGTTCACATTAAGTATTACAGATTTCCCAAAGATAAGAAAACTTGTGATAAATGGATAAATGCCTTCAAGTGCTCTGATAAAATAAACACCACATGAGGCTAGTCATGAACTTGTTGGAGGAGAGTTCATATTTCTTTTGTATCTCCTTAATTCTGGAATGTCTGTCGATATCCAGGTATCTACAGGAAGGTGAGACATTAATCTTGCTATAGGTGGCCAAAAAGAAGTCTGAACATATTTAATAATCTTGAAAAAATGAAAGTTAAGTACATCGGTATGTGGGTTTTAGGTGTCAACACCGCACTTGTTTCAAGACGGGAGGGAAGATTTTTTGTAGTTTCTTTATTCTGCAATGTCAGTCAATATCAGGTCATATAGAAGACCGTGAGACATTGTTCTTGCCACATCTGATAAAAGAAACAATAATATTTCCCAAAATATAAGAAAAGTCACACTTAGATCACTTAATTCACCGGCGATGGTCGTGATGCTTAACGCCTACAGAAACTTGCTATATTTTCTTAAGTATACATTGTAAGGCAATATCCAGTTGTCCAGAGTACTCTCAGACATTCACCTTGACTTGTATGGCAAAAGGAAAATCGTTGCATTGCTGATAAGCTCAAAAAGTGAGTTGGTTCGTCCATGTCATCAGTGAAATGTCTGGTACCCCCGGGTGTTTCCTTGTAATATTTTGCTACTTCTTTTCTTTTGCTATATCACTTATTTTTCAAGGACTATAAGAACATAAGACATTCATTTTGATATACCTGACCACAGAAAAACCTTAGCCTTACGAGTATTCTCAAAAATTTAAACAATCAAACGTCAACCAAGGCAAGGCCATCATCATCTGTGACTGCCCTCAAGTCAGCAGATGAAGTACGTCGCTAACGTGACGTCACTGAATGGGGCGGTGCTAAAGTTTATGAAGTTACAGCGGTCTGCCCTTACCCATTTCCCCACCAACTAACCCAATCACTTTAACTCGCACGTTCCTCCGCCCTTACCCTTCTCCCCGTCCATTAGTCCACTTTCATTCACCCTCATCTATCTCCCCAACCCACCAAACTACTTTCATCCACCCTCACCCATCTCCCCGCCTGCCAGACCACTTTCATCAACCCTCACCCACTCCCCACCCACCTATTCACCCACTTTCATCCACCTAATCACCCACCTTCATCCACCTATTCAAGGAACCTCAGCTGACCCACCACTAGGAATGACAACCTCCAACTCGCTCGCCACACCCACCACCGCCGAGGACCATTACTCACCCCCACCGACCCCCCCCCACCTACCCCCTAACCCCCCCACCTATACCACCCCCCTATCTCTTCAAGGAACCTCAAAATACACAATATGACCTCATCAATTCATTTTTCTGAATCCAGACACCAGCTGTTGTAGTTGTTGTTCTTTCAAGACGTAGTTTATTTTGTAGTTATTATATTCTACTAATTTTATCGTTTTTTTTTTTGCCTTTGTCTGTTGGTTCATTATAATTTCATTAATTAAATCATTATAATTTGGGGTTGTTCTTGTAATTACGTTCAGCAGTCATGTTTTTTATGATAGTTTATGATGTAAATTTCCCTACAATTGGAGTTTATTATATGTTATTTTCCTGTTTTATTTTACCACTTTCTGCTCTATATTTTGTTAAGTTATTATATTTATTTAATATGTATTTGCATCGACTCTGTATGTATGCAAAGAAAATGGATTGTGTATTTGATAATTATTCTCTCTCTCTCTCTCTCTCTCTCTCTCTCTCTCTCTCTCTCTCTCTCTCTCGTATGATATAGATTGAACATGTGGTAGTGGGTCCCTGTGTAACATGTTAAAGATGGACTCAAATTACCGGCTGTTTTGACCCTCGTAATCTGAGAGGCCGGCGCTGCTAATTGTAAGACTCTGAGACTCATTATGTAGGGAGGCATGTAGCGTTCTTCCAAGTTCTGTCGCTTCACTTCACTAGGTTTTGTAGCTTCACTTCACCAGGTTTTGTAGCTTCACTTCACTAGGTTCTGTAGCTTCTCTTCACCAGGTTCTGTAGCCTCACTTCACTAGGTTCCGTAGCTTCACTTCACTAGGTTCTGAATCACCTTTTTTCCAGGTTTCGAAGCCTCGCCTGACTCGCTAGACCTGAGAGGCTAGTGGGGTCTGTTACCTCTTCTTTGTCAACAAAGGATCGTATTTCTATAACAACTTACCCAAGTGTATTAAGGTTGCTGAGCGTGAGGTTGATATCATCCAGGACTTGTCTTTTGTGCAGCAGAAGTGAACTTGTCATAGAGAGACCCAGTGATTATTAAGGCTCACCTCATCAGACTAAGGCTGGAATTATGGTCATGTACACACAGATGTGAGAAGAAACTATTATACTGTCTTACACTTGTTAAACTAAATCTAAAAGGCGTCTCGGCTGAGCGCGAGCACACACACACACACACACACACACAGGCGAACAATACATGTGGGATGACCCTCCCTCCCTTGAGCCAAGTGTAGGCGGAGGAGCGTCCCTGTGTTGACGACTGCTTGGAACTCAGTGACGTCATACACATGCAGCCGCTCCACTCCCGTAATTATGTTCTATCCGAGAGCTCAGGAGCGTGTGACGTCGTCGGACATTAACGAGGTGTGTAGCGGAGGTTATCCAACAAGCGTGGTTTCATCCATGCTGTACAATGCCTAGTGTTATCCTGGCTCCCATATCCAACGTGGACGCATCCATGATAAGGTGAGGCACTTCTCTCAGTATACGCTTTCTGCCCCTCCCGCCCCTCCCGTTCTCTCGATGTTGTGGTTGTTGTGGTGAGATGCCTCTTATAGTGCCTAAATGCTCCGTAGCTTTGATGTTGATGGTGACGAGATGCCTCCTATAGTGCCTAAATGCTCCGTAACTTTGATGTTGATGGTGTTGATGCCTCTTATAGTGCCTAAATGCTCCGTAACTTTGATGTTGTTGATGCCTCTTATTGTGCCCGTATGCTCCATAATATTTTATGGTGAAATGCATCTTAATAGTGCTTAAATGATGCGTAACCTTGATGTTGATGAGGATGGTGGCTCTTGTAGTGTTCAGTAACTTTGATGTTTAATATGGTGAAATGCTCTTACTGTGCCTACTGTACTGCTATCCTCGATGTTGTGGTTGCTGTGGGTGATGGTGAGATGCTCCTACAATGCCCCTATGCTCCATAATTTCGATGTTGATGAGAGTAATGGAGAATATTCTTAAAGGGATCCTCTTTACTCCTTAAATGTGACGTTGGTGTGGTTATATTGTTGATGATGGTCTTGATGTTAATAGGAATAATGATGATGATGATGATGATGGAACACTCATATAGAAGCTCATGATTCGTAAACTTATAATATTGACATACGTGATTGTGATGGTGGTGATATTGATATTGATAATGTTGGTGGTGATTGTGTTGGTGGTGATGGTGACGATGGAGATAATGATGATGTTGGTGATGGTAACGGTGATGATAAGAATGATGATGGTGTTGACGTTAAGAGATGATGATGATGATGATGATGTTTGTTGGGTGGCTTATGTTCCGTAGTCTACTCCGTGTTGACGTAATGAAAAATGATAAAATGTTGATGGTTGAAAGAATGATGTACAGGAGGTGGTGGTGGTGGGCAGTGTTTGGGGTGTTGATGTTTACTACGTGTGTATGGACCTAGCAAGTTGTAGGAGACGGAGAGAGGGAAAGAAGTGTGTTTTGATTTCGTGGATTTAATGAAAATTGTATTATATATTTTTACACACACACACACACACACACACACACACACACACACACACACCCCTTGCATCTGTTTAAGTTGTTGAAGCGTTGTAGTAGTTTATTATAACCAGACCTTAATTGTTAAAGTGCAGTAATACATTATAACATCAATATCCAGCCATTGTCGTGTCGACTGCCCACGTCTTGTTCAGCCACACTGCAGACCTTTGTAAACATTATTGGCTCCTCATGAATACAAAATTGTTCTTACCTGTAACTTTTTGTGCGTCATTCTCCACGTGTTGCTAAACGATGTGAGGGACGCAGTGTAGTACGGCAGGTGATAAGTCAGTTAGAAAGAGTATATCTCAACTCCTCTGTCTTCTTACTTTATTTACGTGTGTTGTTTCTCGTTATCACCAGCTGTGCATCGTCTAGTGCCATCAAACTGACAAAGGCTTTTTTTTTGCCATCTTTAGTAATTCGCAGAACTAGAATATTTAGCGACTGTGTGTGTGTGTGTGTGTGTGTGTGTGTGTGTGTGTGTGTGTGTGTGTGTGTGTGTGTGTGTGTGTGTGTGTGTGTGTGTGTGTGTGTGTGTGTGTGTGTGTGTGTGTGTGTGTGTGTGTGTGTGTGTGTGTGTGTGTGTGTGTGTGTGTGTGTGTGTGTGTGTGTGTGTGTGTGGATAGAAAGGGAGCAGGAGATGTGTATAGAGGGAGAATGACAGATTAAGAGAAGTGAAGAGTAAGCGTTAGAGATAGATAGGTGGGAGAGCATGTGAGAACGAGAAAGGGGAAGGGTGAACAGAACTCTCTCTCTCTCTCTCTCTCTCTCTCTCTCTCTCTCTCTCCACCAGTTTACCTTACTTAGCATAACGCCTCTCACTTGACCTGACCTGATCTGACCTTCTTACGGTATTCTGACCTCTGAAAATTTAATTTTCACCAAACAAACAAGACCAAATTATTTTTGTTTTACGCTTTTTTAAACTTTGCATTTAGAATGTGTAAAATATTTTCTCAATTTTATTTCATACATGACGAGTGCAAACTATTAATATTGTTTGCTTATCTAACGAGTTTCTTTGGAAATTAATTTATTTTATTTCCTATGTAATCGGAGTGGAAATTTTTGGGGGTGTTTTTTTCTTTATATATTTGTCTTGTATTTTTTGCATTTTTTGTGTTTCTATTGTATTTTACTATAATTCGATTGTTTTGCAACTTGATATTTTTAATTGTCGATTGTTTTACTACTCGATCTGTTCTTACAATTCTGAATTATTATTTGCAACTTGATTTGCTGTTTGACAACTTATTTATTTTACATTTGCATATTTCCTTTTTTTTAAATAGGCGAATATTTTACAAGCCAATATATACTGTATATATTTTTTCCCAACGCCGATCTGTTCACGCTCTGTAGAACTTAATTAAAATTTACTAGAGCGTAATAGAGCTGTAAGGTAGACACATATGAGTGTCGTGGCGTGTTGAGGACCCAGTGCTCTACCTTATTCATGAGACCTTGGGACTGTACTCCTGCTCTGTCGGTCTCACTGTGGTAGGTCATTCACTAATGTGTGTGTCTCATGTGTTCATTATTATCTGTTTGGAGATATTAATGATATTGATACTTGTAAAAATGATAATACTGATATTAGTTATTTTAATGATTGTTACAATGGTATTAATAATTATATTAATATTAAGGATTAATGTGATAATATTTTCACTGGCGGTATTAGGACTTGCTCTCATTAGGTTTAGTGTTAGGACTTGCTCCCATTAGGTTTAGTATTAGGACTTGATCCTTCCTAACGTTTAGGTTAGGGATCTAATTAAGAAGGAACCCACTAAAGCCTGGACAATCCTTAAGTGTCAAGGTAGTTAAGGTTGAAGGTCTAAGGACGACTTGTTGAACTATTTAACAAGTTAACAAGACGGACAGGTGCGATGAATACACACACACACACACACACACACACACAGACACTCTCTCTCTCTCTCTCTCTCTCTCTCTCTCTGCTTAGTGTTCATTGATCTACTCTGAGTTCGCCACGTACAAGTCACGCAAGGAATGATCAATGTTTGGTATGTAAGTGTTCCTTGTCGAGAGTGTGTGTGTGTGTGTGTGTTACCTGAGGAGGGAGGGAATACTGTGTGTTTTCTCCGGTTTTAAGTATATGGTTGCGTGTTTTAGTCTGGATACGTATGGAAAGGAGTTAGGTGAGGGAGTGTTTCTTTCCTGTGTGTTCGGGCTTGGGTGTGGGCGTATGGGTATGTATACATATGGACTTGTGTGGCTGTCTGTGTAGTTGTGAATGTTTTAGTATTGTACAGAGTATGTTATTGTGTTGTAGTACATGTTTGAATAGGTGTAAGTACGTGTGTATGTGTAAATGTTTATGTTATGTGTCTTCAGTCTTAGTGAAATTATTTTTGTGTATATACAAGTACGGAATTATGTATGTGTGGGTTTATATACAGACATGCGTGTGTACGTATTCGTGTCACAAGGGTTCGTGTATATAGTCACGTGTAAACATAGTGTGAGAGGATATCGTGTCGTGGGCGGGAGAACTGGCAGAGACGCTTTAACGTTAGCACTAATACGTGTAGGCAGAGGAGTAGGTAGGGTGCCTCGGAACACGCAACTGGTGTGTGTTTCACTATAGTTATCATTAACGATAGTTATGCTTAAAATGGGTAATAAAGTGTACAGTAGTCTTTAGTTATATGTTTGTTATAGCTTAAAATGGCCATAAATTTAACAGTAGCCTTTAGTTAGTTGTTTATTAAGTCTTTAAATGGAATTGTACAATCAAAGACAAAAGTCGTGTCACAGTTTTGTCCGAAGATTATATATAACTAGTGAAACATTATGAGGGCCCACTACCACAAGGCAGAGAGCACCAACAGTTTCGGCATATGTTTTCACCAAATTTCACGACACGACTTTTGTCTTTCATTGTACACGTTTCAAGAGTAAATACTAAGTAAATCACACACACCCACACACACACACACACACACACACACACACACACACACACTTCTTAAGAGTAAACAATGGAAGTTTTCAATACATCATAATTCAAAACATTATTATTCCACTCTCAGTGAGTAGTTGACGGGTATATAGAAATAGATTCAGTTGGTTTGTCTTATTTCCGTCCGAGTTTCATATCTTGAGCGGAACTCGTAAGTCTTTTCAGGTATTTTAGTAATATTGTATTTACATAATTAACTGAGTGTCTTACGCTCCTCCATATGCTGATTACAAAATAATTTCTGTAAACCTGTTAATAGAGCGGCAGGTAAAATAGAGGCTAGTGTGTTCCTTTACTTTTTAATGGAGAACTCGATGTTGTGAGTATATGTCGTGTAAGCAGAGTATATGTCGTGTAAGCAGAGTATATGTCGTGTAAGCTGAGTATATGTCGTGTAAGCAGAGTATATGTCGTGTAAGTAGAGTATATGTCGTGTAAGCAGAGTATATGTAGTGTAAGCAGAGTATATGTAGTGTAAGCAGAGTATATGTAGTGTAAGTAGAGTATATGTCGTGTAAGTAGAGTATATGTCGTGTAAGTAGAGTATATGTAGTGTAAGTAGAGTATATGTAGTGTAAGCAGAGTATATGTAGTGTAAGTAGAGTATATGTCGTGTAAGCAGAGTATATGTCGTGTAAGTAGAGTATACAGTATGTCGTGTAAGTAGAGTATATGTCGTGTAAGTAGAGTATATGTCGAGTAAGTAGAGTATATGTCGAGTAAGTAGAGTATATGTCGAGTAATTAGAGTATATGTTGTGTAAGTAGAGTATATGTCGTGTAAGTAGAGTATATGTCGTGTAAGCAGAGTATATGTCGTGTAAGTAGAGTATATGTTGTGTAAGTAGAGTATATGTCGAGTAAGTAGAGTATATGTCGAGTAAGTAGAGTATATGTCGAGTAAGTAGAGTATATGTCGAGTAAGTAGAGTATATGTCGAGTAAGTAGAGTATATGTTGTGTAAGTAGAGTATATGTCGAGTAAGTAGAGTATATGTCGTGTAAGTAGAGTATATGTCGTGTAAGTAGAGTATATGTAGTGTAAGTAGAGTATATGTCGTGTAAGCAGAGTATATGTCGTGTAAGTAGAGTATACAGTATGTCGTGTAAGTAGAGTATATGTCGTGTAAGTAGAGTATATGTCGAGTAAGTAGAGTATATGTCGAGTAAGTAGAGTATATGTCGTGTAAGTAGAGTATATGTCGTGTAAGTAGAGTATATGTCGTGTAAGTAGAGTATATGTCGTGTAAGCAGAGTATATGTCGTGTAAGCAGAGTATATGTAGTGTAAGCAGAGTATATGTCGTGTAAGCAGAGTATATGTCGTGTAAGTGGAGTATAGGAATATAAGAATGGCAGAAACTGCAGCGGGCCTATTGGCCCATACTGGGCAGTCCCATTTATACCCAACCCCCTATCGCTCATATATCCATCCAGCCTAAGTTTAAAGCTATCCGGCATATTCGACTTAATGATGATGTTTGGTAACTTGTTCCACTACTCTATTTCCAAACCAATGTTTACCTATTTTGCGCCTAAATCTAAATTTTTCTAATTCAAAACCATTGTTACGAGTTCGCTCCTGGTTGGATGGTTTGAGTACCTTTGTAATGTCTCCTTTGTTTAGCCCTGACTTCAATTTATACACCTCGATAATATGGCCCCTCACTCTACCTCTCTCGAGGGAGTGAAAATTAAGATGCTTTAACCTGTCTCTGTACTCAAGGTTCCTAGTGCCCGGGATTAGTCTCGTCATTCTCTTCTGAATTCCTTCTAGGGATTTTATAGCCATGCTGTGGTACGGTGACCAGAATTGAACTGCGTAATCCAAGTGAGGTCTCACAAGCGCAAGATAAAGTTTTAGGATAACCTCGCTAGTTTTGTAACTAACACTCCTTTGTGTGAACCCAATTACTTTGTTATCCTTGTTTCACGCAAATACACATTGTTTACTTTGTTTAAGATTCCTACAGTGGAGTATATGTCGTGTTAGTAGAGTATATGTCGCGTAAGCAGAGTATATGTTCAATACCTACATTAATCTGTATGTTCACTGTATGTTCCTTTACCTTTCTCTAATGAAGGCTTTTGTTAAACCACCAATGTATGTAATAAGTCATTTATGTCCAATGTATATTTTCAGCCTTCGGGCTGCAGAATTTTTTCAATAAACCGTTAATTATTATTATTAGTAGTAGTAGTAGTAGTAGAGTATACCTGTATGTCGCGTAAGCAGAGTATATGTCGTTAGTAGAGTATATGTCTTTTAACTAGAGTATATGTCGTGTTAAAAGAGTTTATGCCCTGTTAATAAGAATATATGTCGTGTTAATAGAGTACATGTTGGAGAAAAACAAGCAAATCTAAAGTTACTTAAAAGAACAGTAAACTTAAATTATACAAATGAGAGGAAAACAAATGTCATAGTCATAAGGGCAAGTAATAAATAACTAAATAATCCCTGAAACTAAAGATATAAAATTCTGTATTCTTTGTTTTTAAATATATTGTTACTGCAGTATATTTCTATTACACCTAAAATATTTATTTCTTTGTGTGCTGGTTATCCTTGATCCGGGGCCCAGATGATCCCCGGACATCTGCTCTCGGAACTTAACCAGGACGTTAATTGGTATTATCATCTCGACCTAATTATATGTTACATAGTGACTTACGAATTTTTAAAATGTTGACCTGAACATCAATAAAATATGCGTCGGGTGGCTCAACTGTTCGGCGATGTATTCACCAGAACTTCGGAAGATAGTTGTTTCTTAGTCTATACATATGACCTGCTGTACAGTTTTACGATGAGTCTTGTTATTAAGAAAAATTTTAACTTTTTGAGTCCGCTCTATGTACTTTGCTCAATGTGCTCAGTTTGCTGTGTGTACTTGGGTTATGTAATGAATCCATTTTGTGTACTTGGCTATTTATACTTATTAATATTTCGTTGAGTCCATGCTGTATACATGGCCTAAAATGAGTCCATTCTATGTATGTGGTATTATACTTTTGAGTCCATTCTACAGTATACAGTATACATATGACATTATACTCTTGAGTCCATCCTGTATTCCTGGCATTATATACTGAGTCCATTTTATACAATATGTTGGACAAAATGTTGGAAGACCATTTATTATACTCGGCCTAATCCGCTGCGTCTAATCGTAATTACTGTCTCGCACTCCCTCGTACTACATCTCACCACTTGGATTTGGGAATGAATTATGACCGATTGTGGGCCAGCCAATCCCGACCACTTGTGGCTGGTGAGTGAGCAATTACCTGAAACTGAAGCTTAAACGTTGGGGCCGAGTTGGTGACCGCTGTGACCGCCCTGTCTGGCCTAGATTACAGCAAACACTCGGGCAGCCAAATTTGCTCTACTGCTGTTGATGTTGTGTGTTGTGCTGTGTTCCGGGGTAATGCTTAGTTAATCAGTACAGTTAGTGTGTTGTTGGGTAATTTATACATAACAGTTTAAGAGAACCAGTTATATACTTGCTCACATTTCCAATTAGTAGGGACAATTCTAACATCTGAAGAGTGTGGGTAGCACATATTTGTGTCGTAGGTTGAACGAGCTGGTTAAATACTTCCTTGTATCTTCAGCTTCGAGAGGAAATTCATCATACGAAGCTTTTAGAATCCACATTTGTGTCATAGCTAATTAGATGCTTTATCGCTTCTCCAATTACGTGGGAATATTTAGCGTAAAGTGTTTTGAAAATCTATCATTGTATCTTAACATAAGCGAACCCTTAGTGTGAGAGACGGGGGAGGGGGGGGTGATAAATTTGACTTACGGGTCCTTGAGAAGTCTAAACCAGGTCAGATATCACCCATAATGTCGTCCCTCTCATCCTCAATCATCGGTTATAATATAAAACCTGAAGAAACGTGTCTTACCTTAAATAGGAGACAAGCAGCCACGTAAACATTCGCTCCAAAAAGTATACTTACGATTTTATATGAGACAATAAGACACAACGGACGAATGATTTTGACAACCTTACCGAGACAATAGGGAGCCTTAGTGTTCATTTTGAAATTCATCGGAACTATCTGTTAAGTGTCTTTTTGGGGGGTAGCTTCATCACTGCCTTATAATCTAAAGACAAAATATTGTTCGCTAATACTTTTACCGGCGTTTTTTTTCTTATATCTCTTTTCTTTTTTTTATGATCGTACACGTAATGGGATATTGTAGTTGGTCTAGTAGGTTTAGTTTAAGACCAAGAGAGCCAGAGGAGTCACTCGCATCATCTGTTTCTCTGTCTGTGTGTATTTGCCTATCTATCTGCCTAACTCTATATCTGTGTCTGTCTCTCTAATCGATGTATCTTTATATTTTAGCTCTGAAATCTTTGTTAGTATTGGGGCTCATTAGGACTTAGTCATTATTAACATTGGGGCCCATTAGACGAAGTCATTATTGGCATTGGGGCCCATTAGGACGAGGTGATTATTGGCATTGGGGCCCATTAGGATTAAGTTATTATTAGCACTGAGGCCCATTGGTTTGACCTCGCTTCTAAGTTGGAGTCTGTCACCCCTGCGCCACATCGGACTTGTCACCAACAATTTCTTACATAAACCCTAAACTTAGAGACCTGGACATGCTTTTTCCCTGCAGACAAAGGAAGCATTGTTGACTGAGCGTTGCCGAGCATTATGTTGATATTAGACAGACGAACGGATGGATCTAAATATTATCAGTGGGAGTTTCTGCCATACGTTATGCCAGAGGGACAGTGTTAGAATATTACCTCGATCATGAGCGCTGAAATGTTAATATATTTTTAAAGCTGATCAAATGAAACTAACCTAACCTTAGCTAACTTAAATTAATTTAATTTAACCTAACCTAAACTACTGTATCCTAGTATAATGTAAAATCTAAACTAGCCTAATGTAAATTAATTTATTCTAACCTAACCTAACCTGACCTGACCTGATGTGGAAATTCCTTGCAGCAGCAAAAAAAAAAATATAGATAAAGAAAATACATACACCTTAATTATACACCTAAACACGAAAATACATGACCTCAAATTGGTAGGTCAGCTTCCCCACACAGACAGGGGGAATTATTTTGCATGTAAAGGATTGTAGAAGAATGAAATAAATCCTTAAGTTGTGTAGACAGCAATGCTTCCTTAGAAAAGTAGGATAGATTATTCTCTTAGACATAGTGAAACAATAAAGTAGAAATGTATGTATGTATGTAATGTATGTATATGTATGTATGTATATTATGTATGTATGTATGTATGTATGTATGTATGTCTGTGTCGGGGTTTATCTTCAAGGTGATAATAGATTTTCGACTGTATGGTAACTGACGCGAACTCAAAACCACATTTTATAATTTTAACTGTAAACACATTTTACCCTTTAGCGGTTATTGCGAAGATAGTCAAGGAACAGCTAGTGGTTGGTAGTGACACGGAGCAGCTAGTGGTTGGTAGTGACACGGAGCAGCTAGTGGTTGGTAGTGACACGGAGCAGCTAGTGGTTGGTAGTGACACGGAGCAGCTAGTGGTTGGTAGTGACACGGAGCAGCTAGTGGTTGGTAGTGACACGGAGCAGCTAGTGGTTGGTAGTGACACGGA
>NW_024724226.1:0-15745 GCF_018991925.1 Homarus americanus | reverse complement strand
TCAATGTGCTTCGTTTCGGTTACGTATTACTATACACATTACATCATACTGACTATACACATTTTACATCATATGACTATACGGTACATCATACTGACTATGACTATACACACGGTACATCATACCGGTACATTATACCGACTATACACACGGTACATCATACTGACTATACACACGGTACATCATACTGACTATACACACGGTACATCATACATAATGACTACACACGGTACACACTATACACATACACTCATACCGATTTATGACTATACACACGGTACATTATACTGACTATACACACGGTACATTATACTGACTATACACACGGTACATCATACTGACTATACACACGGTACATCATACTGACTATACACACGGTACATCATACTGACTATACACACGGTACATCATACTGACTATACACACGGTACATTATACTGACTATACACACGGTACATTATACTGACTATACACACGGTACATCATACTGACTATACATACGGTACATTATACTGACTATACACACTGTACATTATACTGACTATACACACGGTACATTATACTGACTATACACACGGTACATTATACTGACTATACACACGGTACATTATACGGTACAGTCATTATCTATTTCCCTCCTAATTACTGGTCGGTGGTTGAATGTCAATCAGTAATTAGGATTTTTTGTCACCTGTAATGGGGGGAAGATATTGACGTAATGACCTGAGGAGTAGAATGACGTTATGGCAGAAATAATTACAGCTATACGACTCCCTGAAACACTGACAGCTATAAGACTCCCTGATACACTGACAGCTATAAGACTCCCTGAAACACTGACAGCTATAAGACTCCCTGAAACACTGACAGCTATAAGACTCCCTGAAACACTGACAGCTATAAGACTCTCTAAAACACTGACAGCTATAAGACTCCCTGAAACACTGACAGCTATAAGACTCCCTGAAACACTGACAGCTATAAGACTCTCTGAAACACTGACAGCTATAAGACTCCCTGAAACACTGACAGCTATAAGACTCCCTGAAACACTGACAGCTATAAGACTCTCTAAAACACTGACAGCTATAAGACTCCCTGAAACACTGACAGCTATAAGACTCCCTGAAACACTGACAGCTATAAGACTCCCTGAAACACTGAACAGCTATAAGACTCCCTGAAACACTGACAGCTATAAGACTCCCTGAAACACTGACAGCTATAAGACTCCTTGAATCACTGAGCTTAAGAAATAACTATACCAAAGAATGCAAATGCCACATAACTTAACACACACACACACACACACACACACACACACACACACACACACACACGTATTTCCTCAGCTGGACGTGACCTTAGAGAAACCCCCGGAGCCAAGGACAAGGTCGCGTATTTATATAGACAAATCATACCTGGCGTTGACACCTGTATACAGTGGCTCAGGTAACACAGAGATTAATTAACAAAACACTTTCTGGGGTGTGTGTGTGTGTGTGTGTGTGTTATGTGTGTATGTGTGTGTGTGTGTGTGTGTGTGTGTGTGTGTGTGTGTGTGTGTTTTTGTGAAATATTAGGATAAAAAAGTAAAATTACCTCTTGTGTTTTTTTTTTATTAGGGAAAAAGTTTTGAGAGTTTGGTTAATTTTTTTTTTGTTTGGGTAGAAAAGTTAAGAGGAGGGAGGTGTTTAGCCAATTAGTTGTCTCTCACCTGCCCCCATCCTCACCTGCCCCCATCCTCTCACCTGCCCCCCCATCCTCCAACCCCTTCACCTCCGGCAAATCACAAGTTGTTTATGCTAAGATGATCAGACATTTACATTGGAGTTATTTGTTTATTTGTTTGTAGTTGTTTGTTTTTGTTCTTTCGTAGTTTAAGATTCTCAGGTTCAGAAAATCTTACCTGTTCTCTTAACCAATTAACGTATAGGTGTAAGACTTGAGAGGTGATTACAGGTGATGAGTTACTTGGTCCCGTAATAGTGTGGGAGAGAGACCAAACACAGAAAGTAGAGAGCGCGCTCACACCCCCCTCTCCCCTTACACGTCACTCTCAAGTGTTCAGTTTCCACACGGCAATTTTATTACAAGTGTCGTATTACTTAAGTTCTTCCTTGTACAGCCTGTGAGCTCTCTCTCTCTCTCTCTCTCTCTCTCTCTCCCCCCCCCCCCCCCCCCTCTCTCTCTCTCGTAGTGCATGTACACTTGTACAGTGTGTATGAATGAGACGCCATGGTGGATACACACACACAAGGAGGATGTGCACACACACACAAGAGTTGTACACACACACACACACACACACACACACACACACACACACACACACACACACACACACACATAGATAATGTACAAAACACACTTGGGACCCCAGCTGCAGACGTAAGAGTGACTTGAGCTGATTAACACTCCTGGAGAACAACTACACACTATTACTACCTCACACGTCATAAACCTGTATCACACACACACACACACACACACACACACACACACACACACACACACACACACACACACACACACACACACACACACACCTCCTCATGAATAAAAGATATTTGTAACCGTTAGACTAAGGTTAGGATAAAGTACCTCTGGCAGTATGTTCCTCTAGCAGATGTGAACAAAACTAAATATAAAGTGTGTGGCCAGACATATGGCCACACACTACGGCCTCGACTGTGTGAAGATAGCCGACATATTAAGATTGTATCCACTTTTTGCACTTAGTAACTCTATCAGCTCCCATATATAGAACAAAACACACAATGTGCTTGAATACCTCTCACGCAGATGTGAATAACAAAGTGTGCGGCCAAACATATTAAGTCACACTTCTGTACTGCAATAACAAAGTGTGTGGCCAGACATATTGCCTCACACTTCTGTACTGCAATAACAAAGTGTGTGGCCAGACATATCCCCTCACACTTCTGCTGCAATAACAAAGTGTGTGGCCAGACATATTGCCTCACTTCTGTACTGCAATAACAAAGTGTGTGGGAACACATGTGCCTCACACTTCTGTACTGCATAACAAAGTGTGTGGCCAGACATATTTCCTCACACTTCTGTACTGCAATAACAAAGTGTGCGGCCAAGCATATTGCCTCACACTTCTGTACTGCAACAACAAAGTGTGTGGCCAGACATATGCCTCACACTTCTGTACTGCAATAACAAAGTGTGTGGCCAGACATATTGCCTCACACTTCTGTACTGCAATAACAAAGTGTGTGGCCAGACATATGCCTCACACTTCTGTACTGCAATAACAAAGTGTGTGGCCAGACATGACTGCCTCACACTTCTGTACTGCAATAACAAAGTGTGTGGCCAGACATATTGCCTCACACTGTACTGCAATAACAAGTGTGTGGCCAGACATATTGCCTCACACTTCTGTACTGCAACAACAAAGTGTGTGGACAGACATATTGCCTCACACACTTCTGTACTGCAATAACAAAGTGTGTGGCCAGACATATTGCCTCACACTTCTGTACTGCAATAACAAAGTGTGTGGCCAGCATATTGCCTCACATTCTGTACTGCAATAACAAAGTGTGTGAAGACATAATGCCTCACACTTCTGTACTGCAATAACAAAGTGTGTGGCCAGACATATTGCCTCACACTCCTTTGTGAACTCTACTCTGTAATCCTTTTGTGCTACCGCTTACACGATGAGTATGGGGGTGCACAATAAACTAGCTACTGTAATGGTAAAATCAAAATCAATCCTCACTACCACATCCCAACCCCTCACACCACATCCCAACCCCTCACACCACATCCCAACCCCTCACACCACATCCAACCCCTCACACCACATCCCAACCCCTCACACCACATCCCAACCCCTCACACCACATCCCAACCCCACACACATCCCAACCCCACACCACATCCCAACCCCTCACCACATCTCAACCCTCACACCACATCCCAACTTCTCACACCACATCCCAACCCCTCACCACATCCCAACCCCTCACACCACACATCCCAACCCCTCACACCACATCCCAACCCCTGACAGTCTACACCTCACACCTCACCTACATCAAAACACCTACCTCGCTCATGGACCAGCACACAACCACTCCACACCCACTTCAACACCACACACACACACACACACACACACACACACACACACACACACACACACACACACACACACACAACAGGTTACAGGTGTATGTTGTGTTTACCTGTGGCCGCGATATTGCTTCACAACGCTATACATACCTGTTTGAATTAGTCTGTATCTGGACTTTCCGCTGTGAGTTTAGGCAGCGGACGAATCATGGGACGAAATCTCTCTGGTGGTCGATGTCAATACGGCCTGACAAGCGCTAGAGGTGGATGAGATGAATTACGCACTGGGTGGATGTAGTGTGTGTGTGTGTGTTGTGTGTGTGTGTGTGTGTGTGTGTGTGTGTGTATGAAGGCCATAACATTTTCCCAGAGTTTATTAATGATTTGTCTTTATTGTTACAGGAGAGTGTCCAGGTGTAAGTCCTCTCAGGTAGACAGACATCATAACGTTAACAGCTGCTCCTCTGTGACGCGATAAGAGGTACTGTACTTCCTTGTGTGTGTGTGTGTGTGTGTGTGTGTGTGTGTGTGTTTTAAGGCAAGTTCCTCTGTGTGTGATTGTTTATGGATAAATGTTTATCAGTTTTACACACACACACACACACACACACACACACACACGTCTGCCTCACTATAAGACGCCCTCACAAGCACCGCATCTGATCTGCATACTACCCACATGTTAAGTCATAACCACAAGCGCCACAACCAGACATTGGCACCACTACTTAAAAGGTTTCTAAAGGCTCTTATGTGATAGATTCTTCGGCTCACCTGAAGCTAGACACCAGCTTATTTTACCTAGAGTAAACCCAGTATTTTACCTGAAGGAGACACCCTAACACTATTTGGGAACTAGGTTATGGTAGTTAATCTCAGGTGAAAACTGGGGTGTCTAAATAACTGTAGGGTGTGGTGTGTGGTGTAGTGTGTGTGTGTGTGTAGTGTGGTGTAGTGTGGTGTGGTGTAGTGTAGTGTGGTGTGGTGTAGTGTGGTGTGTAGTGTAGTCTGGTGTAGTGTGGTGTGGTGTAGTGTGTGTGTGGGTGTGTGTGTAGTGTGTGTAGTGTAGTGTGGTGTAGTGGTGGTGTGGTGTAGTGTAGTGTAGTGTAGTGTGTGGTGGTGTAGTGTAGTGTGAGTGTGGTGTAGTGTAGTGTAGTGTAGTGTGTGGTGTGGTGTAGTGTAGTGTAGTGTGGTGTGGTGTAGTGTGGTGTAGTGTGGTGTGGGTGTGTGTGGTGTAGTGTAGTGTGGTGTGTGTGTGGTGTAGCAGTGTGTGTGTGTGTAGTGTAGTGTAGTGTGGTGTAGTGTGTGGTGTAGTAGTGTGGTGTGGTGTGGTGTACGTCTTTCTTTTACTCTTAACAACACTCAATTCGTCTTGATTTTTTCCCATTGTGTTGAGTACTGTGTCAGTCGTATGTACCGCAGGAAGGAAAAACACTCAAGTTCTGCTGCATGCGACCACAACAAGATATGATTATTTGTTTTTATGGTAGAAAGAGTCATGTTCTCACTAGTACTGCATGCGACTACAACAAGACATGATTACTATGTTTCGCCTATGACAGAATAAGACATGCGCCTCACTCAGTGCCGCATGCGGGTGGAGGCCGTGCGGGTGTGGGAGGTTCTGGAGGAGGGAGATGGGACACACAGGCGGCGTCTCAACAGCAGCCCTTCACACCCCTCCCAGACGTCCCCAGGCCCTGTGTGTGTGTGTGTGTGTGTGTGTGTGTGTGTGTGTGTGTGTGTGTGTGTGTGTAAGATAAATAAATCAAGAGAGAGAGAGAGAGAGAGAGAAATGTCGACAGGATGGCTTAGACTGTATCTTTATGGTGAGATATTAGAAGCTTTCATCACTCTGACACTGTATAGCTGCATATAGTCTCTTTGATAAAACTCTTAATATGACTATGAAATATTTAAAACTCTCAAGACACTTAAACTGGTGTAAGTGTCTTGGTTGTGGTGACACTTATCTTAAACCGGTGTAAGTGTCTTGTTGTGGATGACTTATCTAAACTAGCAGGACACTTATCTTAAACCGGTGTAAGTGTCCTGGCTGTGGTGACACCTTATCTTAAACTGTAAGTGTCTTGGTTGTGAGACACTTATCTTAAACTGTAAGTGCCTGGTTGTGATGACACTTATTAAACTGGTGTAAGTGTCTTTTGGTTGTGAGCACTTATCTTAAACTAGTGTAAGTGTCTTGTTGTGGTGACACTTATCTTAAACTGGTGTAAGTGTTTATGTGAGGGACACTTATCTTCAAACTGGTGTAAGTGTTTGCCAGGTGACACTTATCTAAACTGGTGTAAGTGTCTTGGTTGTGGTGACAAAAAAACCACTTATTTAAACTGGTGAAGTGTCTTGAGAGTGACACTTATCTTAACTGGTGTAAGTTCTGCTTGTAAGACACTTATCTTAAACTGGTGTAAGTGTCTTGTTGTGGTGACACTTATCTTAAACTGGGTAAGTGTCTTGTGTGGAGACACTTATCTTAAACTGGTGTAAGTGTCTTGGTTGTGGTGACACTTATCTTAAAACTGGTGTAAGTGTTCTGGTTGTAGACACTTATCTTAAACTGATGTAAGTAACTTTTGTAAGACACTAAAACGTAAGGTCTTAGGGACACTTATTCAAAACTGGTGTAAGTGTCTTGGGTTGGAGACACTTATCTTAAACTGGTGTAAGTGTCTTGTAGGAGACACTTATCTTAAACTGGTGTAAGTGTCTTGGGACACATCAAACTGGTGTGGCGTAGACACTTATCTTAAACTGGTGTAAGTAAACGTTGTGGAGACACTTATCTTAAACTGTGTAGTGTCTTGGTTGTGGAGACACTTATCTTAAACTGGTAGTCTGGTTGAGACACTTATTTAAACTGGTGTAAGTGTCTTGGTTGTGTACACTTATCTTAAAACCGGTGTAAGTGTTTGGTTGTGGAGACACTTATCTTAAACTGGTAAGTGTTCTGTGACACCATTAAACTGACACTACTAAACGTGTGTGTTCAGTTGTGGTGACACTTATCTTAAACTGGTGTAAGAAACTGGTTGTGAGACACTTATTCAAACTGCACAAGTGTCTGTTGTAGAGACACTTATCTTAAACTGGTGTGACAGCCTTTTGTGGTGACACTTATTTAAACTGTAAGTGTTCCATAAAGGCACTTATCTTAAACTGGTGTAAGTGTCTGTTGTAGACACTTATCTAAACTGGTGTAAGTGTTCGGTTGGGAGACACTTATCCTAAACTGGTGTAAGTGTCCTGGTTGTGGTGACTTATCTTAAAACTGGTGTAAGTGTTCTGGTTGTGGTGACACTTATCTTAAACTGGTAAGTGTCTTGGTTGTGGTGACACTTATTTAAACTGGGTGTAAGTGTCTTGGGCAGAGACACTTATCTTAAACTGGTGTGAGCCTGGCTTGGAGACACCTATCTTGAAACTGGTGTAAGTGCTCTGCTTGGAGACACTTATCTTAAAACTGTGTAAGTGTCTGTTGAACTATCTTAAACGTATGTCTGTGGACACTTATCTTAATATGTAAGTGTCTTGGTTGTGGAGACACTTATCTTAAACTGGTGTAAGTGTCTTGGTTGTGGAGACACTTATCTTAAACTGGTGTGTGCTTGCTGTGGAGACACTTATCTTAAACTGGTGTGTGTCTTGTTGTGGAGACACTTATCTTAAACTGGTGTAAGTGTCTTGCCAGGAGACACTTATCTTAAACTGGTGTAAGTGTCTGAGTTGTGACACTTATCTTAAACTGGTGTAAGTGTCTTGGTTGTGATAATATCTTAAACTAGTGTAAGTGTCTTGGTTGTGACACTTATCTTAAACTGTAAGTGTTCTTGGTTGTGGGAGACACTCATCTTAAACCGGTGTAAGTGTCTTGGTTGTGGGTGACACTTATCTTAAACTGGTGTAAGTGTCTTGGCTGTGGAGACACTTATCTTAAACCTGGTGTAAGTCTTGGTTGTGGAGACACTTATTCTTTCATGCAAGTGTTCGTCATGGACACTTAATCAAACTGGTAAGTGTCTTGGAGCTGGTGACACTTATCTTAAACTGGTGTAAGTGTTGGTTGTGACACTTATCTTAAACTGGTGTAAGTGTCTGCATGACACTTATCTTAAACCGGTGTGTGTCTTGGTTGAGGAGACACTTATCTTAAACGGTGTAAGTGTCTTGGTTGTGGAGACACTTATCTTAAAACTGGTAAGTGTCTTGGTTGTGGTGACACTTATCTTAAACTGGTGTAAGTGTTCTGGTTGTGGAGACACTTATCTTAAAACTGAAAAGTGTCTGCAGTAAACGTCTGGTTGTGAGAGACACTTATCTTAAAACCGGTGTAAGTGTCTGGGGTGACACTGTGAACACTTATCTTAAACTTGAAGTGTCTGGGAGACACTTATCTTAAACTGTGTATGTCTGCTGTGGAACACTTATCTTTAAAGCCTGAATTAAACTGGTGTGTCTTGCCAGAGACACTTATCTTAAACTGGTGTAAGTGTCTTTGCTGTGGAGACACTTATCTTAAACTGGTGTAAGTGTCTTGGTTGTGGAGACACTTATCTTAAACTGGTGTAAGTGTTTTGGTCAGGGAGACACTTATCTTTAAACTAGTGTAAGTGTCTTGGTTGTGGAGACACTTATTTAAACTGAAAGTGTCTTGGTTGTGAAACACTTATCTTAAACGCTGGTGTAAGACTATTTAACTGTATGTTGTGGAGACACTTATCTTAAAACTGGTGTAAGTGCTGCTTGTAGAGACACCATCAACTAGCGTAAGTGTCTGGGTTGTGGTGACACTTATTTAAAACTGTAAGTGTCTGGGTTGTAGAGACACTTATCTTAAACTAGTGTAAGTGTCTTGGTTGTGGAGACACTATTCTAAACTGGTGTAAGTGTTCGTTAGGTGACACTTATCTTAAACTGGTGTAAGTGTCTGCGTTGGACACTTATCTTAAACTGGTAAGTGTCGGGTTGTGGTGACACTTATCTTAAACAATGTAAGTAAGTTTTGTTGTGGAGACACTTATCTTAAACTGCAAAAGTGTCGGTTGTGGTGACACTTATCCAAAACTGGTGAGTTGCAGGAGACACTTATTAAACTGGTGTAAGTGTTCAGTTGTGGTGACACTTATCTTAAACTGGTGTAAGTTCTGGTTGTGGTGACACTTATTCTAAACTGTGTAAGTGTTCGTGAGGTGACACTTATCTTAAACTGGTGTAAGTGTTCAAGTTGTGGAGACACTTATCTTAAACTGGTGTAAGATCGGTTGTGGAGACACTTATTTAAACTGTGTAAAGTGTAGAGACACTTATCTTAAACTGTTGTAAGGCGTGACACTTATCTTAAACTGGTGTAAGTGTCTTGGTTGTAGACACTTATCTTAAACTGGTGTAAGTGTCTGGTTGTGGAGACACTTATCTTAAACTGGTGTAAGTGTCTGGGTTGGGAGAGACACTTATTCTAAACTGGTGTAAGTGTTTTGTTGTGGAGACACTTATCTTAAACTGGTGTAAGTGTCTTGGTTGTGGAGACACTTATCTTAAACTGGTGTAAGTGTCTCGGGTTGTAGAGACACTTATCTTAAACTGGTGTAAGTGTCTTGGTTGTGGAGACACTTATCTTAAACTGGTAAGTGTCTTGGTTGTGGAGACACTTATCTTAAACTGCGTAAGTGTTGGCTTGTATAGACACTTATCTTAAACTGGTGTAAGTGTCTTGGTCAGGTGGACACTTATCTTAAAACCGTGTAAGTGTCTTGGTTGGAGACACTTATCTTAAACTGGTGTAAGTGTTCGGTTGTAGTGACACTTATCTTAAACTGGTGTAAGTGTCTTGGTTGTGGTGACACTTATCTTAAACTGGTGTAAGTGTCTTGTTGTGAGACACTTATCTTAAACTGGTGTAAGTGTCTTGGTTGTGGAGACACTTATCTTAAACTGGAAGTGTTTTGGGTTGTGAGACACTTATCTTAAACTGGTGTAAGTGTCTTGTTGTGGTGACACTTATCTTAACTGGTGTAAGTGTCTTGGTTGTGGAGACACTTATCTTAAACTGGTGTAAGTGTCTGAGGGAGATTTATTAAACTGGTAAGTGTCTTGTGGAGACACTTATCTAAACTGTGTAAGTGTCTTGGTTGTGGAGACACCTTATCTTAAACTGGTGTAAGTGTCTTGGTTGTGGTGACACTTATCTTAAACTGTGTAAGTGTCTTGGTTTTGGTGACACTTATCTTAAACTGGTAAGTGTCTGGTTGTGGTGACACTTATCTTAAACTGGTGTAAGTGTCTTGGTTGTGGTGACACTTATCTTAAACTGATGTAAGTGTCTTGCCTGGAGACACTTATCTTAAACTGGTGTAAGTGTCTTGTGGTGACACTTATCTTAAACTGTGTAAGTGTCTTGACAGAGACACTTATCTTAAACTGGTGTAAGTGTCTTGGGTGATGAACTTATCTTAAACTGGTGTAAGTGTCTGGTTGTGGAGACACTTATCTTAAACTGGTGTAAGTGTCTTGGTTGGGTGACACTTATCTTAAACTGGTGTAAGTGTCTGCCGGTGACACTTAAACGAGAAGTGTCTTGGTTGGGGAGACACTTATCTTAAACTGGTGTAAGTGTCTTGGTTGTGGTGACACTTATCTTAAACTGGTGTAAGTGTCTTGTTGGTTGTGGAGACACTTATCTTAAACTGGTAAGTGTCTTGGTTAGGAGACACTTATCTTAAACTGGTAAGTGTCTGCCAGGGAGACACTTATCTTAAACTGGTGTAAGTGTCTGGCCTGGAGACACTTATTCAAACTGGTGTAAGTGTCTTGGTTGTGGGAGACACTTATTCAAACTGGTGTAAGTGTCTTGCCAGGTGATTATCTAAACTGGTGTAAGTGTTGTTGAGGAGACACTTATCTTAAACTGGTGTGTCTTGCCAGGGGAAGACACTCTATCTTAAAACTGGTGTAAGGTCTTGCTGTGGAGACACTTATCTTCAAACTGCGTAAGTGCCTTGTTGTGGAGACACTTATCTTAAACTGGTGCAAGTGTCTTGGTTGTGGAGACACAATGCTGTTTGTACGCCCCTCATGGTGATAAAGGTAGGGGGGGGAGGGGAGAGGTGAGGGTGAGGGGGAGGTGGGGAGAGGGGAGAGGTGGGGGGCGAGGGGAGAGGTGGGGCAGAGGGGAGAGGTGGGGGAAGGAGGGAGAGGGGGAGGAAGAGGGGAGGGACAAGGAGGGGAGAGGTGAGGGTGAGGAGGTGGGGGCGAGGGAGGTGAGGGGAGAGGTGGGGGAAGGGAGGGGAGAGGTGAGGGAGAGGGGGAGAAGGGGGAGAGGTGAGGGCGAGGGGAGAGGTGGAGGGGAGAGGGAGAGGTGGAGGGGAGAGGTGAGGGGTGAGGGGAGGTGGGAAGGAGGGGAGAGGAGGAGGAGAGGAAGGAGGGGGAGGTGGGGGGGGGGGGAGAGGTGGGGGGGAGGGAGAGGTGGGAGGGGTGGGAGAGGTGGGGCGAGGGGAGAGGTGAGGTGAGGGAGAGGTGGGAAGGAGGGGAGAGGAGGGGGGGTGAGGAGGTGGGGAAGGAGGGGAGAGGTGGGAGGGGTGAGGGGAGAGGTGGGGGTGAGGGGGAGAGGTGGGGGGGAGAGGAAAGAGGGAGGGGAGGAGGGGGGAGAGGGGGGTGATGGGGAGAGGTGGGGAAGGGAGGGGAGAGGAGGTGAGGTGAGGGCGAGGGGAGAGGGGTGAGGGTGAGGGGAGAGGTGGGGTGAGGGGAGAGGTGGGGGTGAGGGGAGAGGTGGAGGGGAAGGGAGGGGAGAGGTGGGAGGGCAGGGGAGAGGTAGGAGGGGGGAGAGGTGGGAGAGGGGAGGTGGGAGGGGGAGGGGAGAGGTGGGGCAGGGGAGAGGGGAGGGGAGGGGGGAGAGAGGTGAGGGGAGGGAAGAGGGGGGCAGGGAGAGGTGAGGTGAGGGGAGAGGTGGGGGCGAGGGAGAGAGGTGAGGGTGAGGGGAGAGGTAAGGAGGAGAGGTAAGGGGAGAGGGAGGAGGAGGAGGAGGAGAGTGAGGAAGCATGGGAGAGGTGAGGTGGGAGAGGTAGAAGGGAGGGAGAGGGAAGGAGGGAGAGTGGAGGGTGAGGAGAGGGTGAGGGAGAGGGTGAGGGAGAGGGGAGGGAGGAGGGTGGGGGAGAGGTGGGGGGGAGGGGACATCGGAGGAAGGGGAGAGGTGAGAGGTGAGGTGAGAAGAGGGGAGAGGTGGGGGCGAAGGGGAGAGGTGAGGTGAGGGAGAGGAAAGGAGGGGAGAGAAGAGGGGAGAGGGGGGGCGAGGGGAGAGGTGAGGTGAGGGAGAGGTAAGAGGGAGAGGGGAGGTGGGAAGGGAGGGGAGGTGGGGGTGAGGGGAGAGGTGAGGGAGGGGAGAGGTGGGAGGTGAAGGAGGAGAGGTGAGGAGGTGGGGGGAGGGGAGAGGGTGGGGGAGAGGTGGGGGGAGGAGAGGTGAGGGTCAAGGAGAGGTGGGTGAGGAGAGGAAGTGAGGGAAGAGGAAGGGGGATGAGGGGGGGGAGGAGGGGTGAGGGGAGGTGAGGCGGAGAGGTGGGGGGGAGGAGGAGAGGTGGGGGTGGAGGGGGAGAGGTGGGGATGGGGAGAGGTGAGGGGGAGGGGAGAGGTAAAGAGGGGAGAGGTGGGGGAGGGGAGAATGGGGGAGAGGTGAGGGAGGGGAGAGGGGAGGCGAGGGGAGAGTGGGGGTGAGGGGAGAAAGGGAGGGGGAGGAGGGAGAGGGAGGGGAGAGGGGGTGAGGGGAGAGAGGTGAGGGGTAGGGAGGGGAGGGTGAGGGGTGAGGGGGGTGAGAGAGAGATGGAAGGGGAGAGGGGAAGAGGCAGAAGAAGAGGAAGAAATGAAGAAGAGAAGAGCAGGAAGAAGTAGGTAAAGAGGAGGAGAGAGGGACGAAAGAAGAAGGGAGGAGAGAGAGGAGGAAGAAAGAGACTAAACAGGAGGAAGGAGGAGGAGCAAGACGGAGAGCATAGTTGCCCAAGCAAGTAGACGATCTTCAACTGGGAAACACTGACCAGTGTGTGCACAGACTGCGTGCACATGAACTAGGGTCAACACATACTGCACACACAGGTGTACACATAACCAGGGTGAACATACCAGGGTGTGTGCAAGCATCACGGTGTACACATAAGGTGTACACATGACTAGGTGTACACATACCATGGTGTAACACATGACCAGGTATACACATACCAGGGTGTACACATAATGTGTGACACATACTGGGTGTACACATGGTTGGGTGCACACATGACCAGGTGTACACATGATATTTGCTTTTGTAAAATACTATCTTGAGTCATAGATAGCAGGTAAATAGATGAGAAGGGCCAAGGATGGGAAGACGTGTATTATATACCTGCAGGGACAGGTGAAATAGGTGTACCTGTAGTTAAGAAGCTGTCACCCAAACTCAACCCACTGAGAAAAAAAAAATATGCATTTAAAAAGCCTTGCCTCAACCTCTCAGATGGAAACAAAAATTAATGTTGGAAATAACAAGAGGGAGGAAGAGGAGGAGAGGGAGGGGGAGGGGAGAGAGGGAGGGGGGAGGAAGGAGAGAGGGGGGGAGGAAGAGAGAGAGGGGGTGAAGAGAGGGAGGTGAGAAGAGGGAGGGAGAGGGGGAAGAGGGAGGGAGGAAGAGGAGGGAGGGGGGAGGAAGAGGGAGGGAGGGGGGAGGAAGAGGAGGGAGAGGGAGGAAGAGGAGGGAGGGGTGAGGGAAGAGGAGGGAGAGGGTGGAGGAGGAGGAGGGGGGAGGAAGAGGAGGGAGGGGGAAGAAGAGGAGGGAGAGGGTGAGGAAGAGGAGGAGGGGGTATGAAGAGGAGGAGGGGGGGAGGAAGAGGAGGGAGGTGAGGAAGAGGAGGGAGGTGAGAAGAGGAGGGAGAGGGTGAGGAAGAGGAGAGGAGAAGAGAGGAGGGAGGGGATGAGAAGAGGAGGGAGGTGAGAAAGAGGAGGAGGTGAGGAGGAGGAGAGGTGAGAGGAGCAGGAGGAGGAGAGGAGGAGCAGGGGAGGGAGAGGGACAGGAGGAGAGAGGAGGCAGGTAGGAGGGAGAGGGAGAGGAAAGGCAGAAAAGGGAGAGTATGGACAGAGGAGGAGAAACAGGGAGGAGAAGAGGGCAGAGGAGAGGACAGGGAGGGGAGGGAGGGAGGGAGGGAGGGAGGGAGAGTATTGACAGAAGAGAGACAGGGAGAGAAGAGAGGCAGGGAGAAAGAGAGACAGGGAGAAAGAGAGTATTGACAAGAGAGGCAGGGAGAGAAGGAAGAGGAATATATGGTTGGAGAGAAAAGAGAGTGTGTGTGTGTGTGTGTGTGTGTGTGTGTGTGTGTGTGTGTGTGTGTGTGTGTGTGTGTGGCCATCATGATATACTTCAAACCATCTTCCTCACCACCATAATACACTCAAATCATTTACTCTGCTAACAAGGCTCAGACGTAAACGCCTTACTGTGACAAGAGAGAGGCGAGATGTTTCAAACTATGTAACGCCTTGTGTACTGTTGCCTGCAAATACTGGCTGGTTGTGGGGGGTGTTAACCGTGTTATCACCACAATAAAGGACACTGTTGCCTAAAGGCCTTTTGTAACGCAAAACATTGGTGGATGAGGAATAATGTCACATGTTAGTGATGTGAAGAAGCTGTTGGTATTTTTGGTGACGTTTATGTTACAGGTGTGAGGCAGGAGGTTGTAGAGGCTTCACCAGGGCCTGCCTTCCAGAGAGCCTCCAGAGCCAATGTTCAGAAAATGGACTTGCACTTGGCCTCCCATGAACTTCACCAGCGACTGCCTCAGAAGGTTTCACGGCTACCACCCCTGCCCGGCGTTTTAACGAACATCACGTTGCTCAAAGCCTGTCGTGAAGGGGTAAAAGGGGTGGGGCCTGTCGTGAAGGGGTAAAAGTGCCCCTGCAGTGAAGGGGAAGCAAAGCGCCTGCAAAGAAGGGTAAAAGTGGGGCTCGCAGTGAAGGGGGGTGCAGTGAAGGGTTAAAAGGCCTCAAGTGAAGGGATTAAAAGGGCCCATAGAGAAGGGGTTAAAAGTGGGGTTCCATAGTGAAGGGATTAAAAGTGTTCTACAGTGAAGGGATTAAAAGTGGCCCCACAGTGAAGGGATTAAAATGGGTTCCACAGTGAAGGGAAGCAAAAGTGGGTCTCTACAGTGAAGGGGGAAGTGGGGGTCCAATAAAGTGAAGGGATTAAAAGGGGCCCCACAAAGAAGGATTAAAAAGGGCTCTACAGTGAAGGGTTAAAAGTGGGGGCCTGTAGTGAAGGGGTTAAAAGTGGGCCTGTAGTGAAGGGAAAAGTGCCCCATAGTGAAGGGGATTAAAAGGGGTCTCATAGTGAAGGGACAAGTGTCTCCCATAGTGAAGGGGATTAAAAGTGTCCTCATAGTGAAGGGATTAAAGTGTTCTCATAGTGAAGGGAATAAAAGTGTCTACAGAAGGGGTTAAAAATGGGGCCTCGTAGTGGAAGGGAAATAAAAGTGGGGGCCTGCAGTGAAGGGATTAAAAGGGTTTTGCAGTGAAGGGTTACTGGATTAATGTGAGAAAGCTGACTGCTTTTATTTTTTGGCAAGCAACAATGCAACCGAACGAAGCTAACACTGAG
>NW_024724225.1:0-21305 GCF_018991925.1 Homarus americanus | reverse complement strand
CTTTATATACTCGATCAGGGGGCTTTGTTATACTCGATCATGGGACATTACTATACTCGACCAGGGAACTTTGTTATACACGATCAGGTGATATGTTATACTCGATCAGGGGATGTGTTATACTCGATCAGGGGACTTTGTTATACTCGATCAGGAGGCTTTGTTGTACACAAACGGGGCCCTTTGTTATACTCGATTAGGGGCCTTTGTTATACTCGATAAAGTGACTCTGTTATACTCGCCCATGGGACTTTGTTATACTAGATCAGGGGACTTTGTTATACACGATGAGGGGGCTTTGATATACACGATCAGGAGACTTTGTTATACTCGACTAGGGTCTTTTGTTATGCTCGACCAGTGGCCTTTGTTACACTCGATCAGGGGGCTTTGTTATATTCGATTAGGGGACTTTATTATACTCGACCAGGGGCCTTTGTTATGATCAACCAGGGAACTTTGTTATACTCAATCAGGGGACTTTGTCATACTCGATCAGGGAGCTTTGTTTTCCTCGACCAGGGGACTTTGTTATACTCGATCAGGGGACTTTGTTATACTCGATGATTGGGCTTTGTTATGCTCGATCAAGGGCCTTTGTCATAATCGATCAAGGGACTCTGTTAGACTCGATGAGGGGCCTTTGTTATACTCGATGAGGGGCCTTTGTCATACTCAATCATGGGCCAATGTTATATTCAACCAGGGGACTTTGATATACTCGATCAGGGGGCTTTTTTATATTCGATTAGGGGACTTTGTTATACTCGATGAGGGGCATTTGTTATACGCGATCAAGGGCCTTTGCTAAACTCGATCAGGGGACTTTGTTAGATTCGATTAAGGGCCTTTGTTATTCTCGATCAGGGGACTTTGTTATACCTGATCAGACGGTTTTGTTATACTCGACCAGGGGCCTTTGTTATGCTCGATCAGGGGAATTTGGTGTACTCGATCATGAGACTTTGTTATTCTCGGTAAGGGGGCTTTATTATACTCGATCAGGGGACTTTGTTATACTCGATCGGAGGACTTTGTTATACTCGATCAGGGGGCTTTGTTATTCTCCACCAGGGTGCTTTGTTATACTCGATCAGGGTATTTGTTATACTCGATTAGGAGGCTTTGTTATACTCGGTAAGGGGTCTAGTTAGTTCCTAGATCAGGGCCTTTATTATACTCGACCAGGGGGGTTTGATATACTCGATCAGGGGACTTTGTTATTATAGGTAAGGGGGCTTTATTATACTCGATCAGGGGACTTTGTTATACTCGATTTGAGGACTTTGTTATACTCGATCAGGGGGCTTTGTTATTCTCCACCAGGGTGCTTTGTTATACTCGATCAGGGTATTTGTTATATTCGATCAGGAGGCTTTGTTTACCTCGACCAGGTGACATTTGTTATACTCCATCTTGGTCTTTCTTATACTCCATCAGGGGCCTTTGTTATACTCGACAAGGGGAATTTGTTATACTCGATCAGGGGACTTTGCTATACTTAATCAGGGGACTTTGTAATATTCGATCAGGGGGGCTTTGTTATAATCGACCAGGGGCCTTTGTTATGCTCGATAAGAGGACTTTATTATACTCGATCAGGGGCTTTTGGTATACTCGATTAGGGGACATTACTCTACTCGACCAGGGAACTTTGTTATACACGATAAGGGGATATGTTATACTCGATCAGGGGATGTTTTATACTTGATGAGGGGCCTTTGTTATACTCAATCAGGGACTTTGTTATACTCGATCAGAGGGCTTTGTTTTCCTCGATCAGGGGACTTTGTTATACTCCATCAGGGTCTTTGTTATACTCCATTAGGGGCCTTTTGTTATACTCCATCAGGGCCCTTGGTTATACTTCGGGATCAGGGACTTTTAAGCTAAACTTGATCAGGACTTTGCATTATCTGGATCAGGGAGGCTGGTTATGCCCGACCAGGGGCCTTGCAGTGCCTGGATAAGGACTTTGGTTATACCTCGATCAGGGCCTTGCTATACTCGACCAAAGGACTTTTAAGTTATGCCCGATCAGGGAATTTGTTATACTCGACAAGGGACTTCAAGTACCGAAAGGATAAGGGAAATTTGTTATAATTTCATCAGGACTTTGTTACAATTTTGATAAGGGACTTTGTTATACTCGATCAGGGGGCGTTGTTTTCCTTGATCAGGGGTCTTTGTTATACTCCATCAGGCGCCTTTGTTATACTCGACCAGGGGATTTTGTTATACTCGATTAGGGGACTTTGTTATTCTAGGATCAGATTTTGTTTACTCCACCAGGACTTTTGTTATACTCGATCAGGACTTTTGTTATACCTCATCAGGGAATTTGTTATACTCGACCAGGGACTTTATATTAATGACCAGGGACTTTGTTATACTTTATCAGAGTGATTCTTGTTATACACACTCTAATCAGGATTCTTTGTTATACTCGATCAGAGGACTTTGTTATACTCGATGGGGGGACTTTGTTATACTCGATCACGGGACTTTGTTATACTTGATCAGGGGACTTTGTATTATTCGATGAGGGGGGGTTTGTTATGCTCGAAGAGGGGCCTTTGTTATGCTCGATAAGTGGACTTTGTTATATTCGATCAGAGGACTTTGTTATTCTCGATCAGGGGCCTTGGTTATACTCGACCAGGGGACTTTCTTATACTCGACCAGGGGACATTGTTATACTCGATCAGGGGAATTTGCAATACTCGACCAGGGTACTTTGTTGTACTCGACAAAGGGACTTTGTTATACTCGATCAGGGACTTTGTTATACTTGATCACTGGACTTTGTAATATTCGATCAGGGGGGCTTTGTTATACTCGACCAGGGGCCTTTGTTATGCTCGATAAGGGGATTTTGTTATATTCGATCAGGGGACTTTGTTATACTCGACCAGGGGCCTTTGTTATGCTCGACCAGAGGACTTTGTTTTACTCGATCAGGTGACTTTCTTATACTCGATCAGGGGGCTTTGATATACTCGATCAGTGGACTTTGTTATACTCCATCAGGGGCCTTTGTTATACTCGACAAGGGGGCTTTGTTATATTCGATTAGGGGACTTTGTTATACTCGACTAGGGGCCTTTGTTATGGTCAACCAGGGGACTTTGTTATCCTCAATCAGGGGACTTTGTTATACTCGATGAGGGAGCTTTGTTTTCCTGGACCAGGGGAATTTGTTATACTCGTTTAGGGGACTTTGTTATACTCCATCAGGGGCCTTTGTTATACTCGACCAGGGGACTTTGTTATACTCGATCAGGGGAGTTTGTTATACTTGATCACTGGATTTTGTAATATTCGATGAGGGGGGCTTTGTTATACTCTACCAGGGTCCTTTGTTATGCTCGACCAGTGGCCTTTGTTATACTCGACCAGAGGGTTTGTTATATTCGATTAGGGGACTTTGTTATACTCGACCAGGGGGTTTGTTATATTCGATTAGGGGACTTTGTTATACTCGACCAGGGGCCTTTGTTATGGTCAACCAGTCGACTTTGTTATACTCGACCAGGGGACTTCGTTATACTCGATTAGGGGACTTTGTTATACTCGATGATTGGGCTTTGTTTTACTCGATCAAGGGCCTTTGTCATAATCGATCAGGGACTTTCTTAGATCGAGAATAACAAAGGCCCCTAATCGAGTCTAACAAAGTCCCCTGGTCAAGTTTAGCAAAGGCCCTTGATCGAGTATAACAAATGCCCCTCATCGAGTATAACAAAGTCCCCTTATCGAATATAACAAAGCCCCCTGATCGAGTATAACAAAGTCCCCTGGTTGAATATAACAATGGCCGTTGATTGAGTATAACAAAGGCCCCTCATCGAGTATAACAGGGGCCCCTCATCGAGTATAACATTTTGCCTGATCGTGTATAACAAAGTTCCCTGGTCGAGTATAGTAATGTCCCCTGATCGAGTATAACAAAGCCCAATCATTGGGTATAACAAAGTCCCTTGATCGATTATAACAAAGTCCCCTGATTGAGTATATCAAAGCCCCCTCATCCAGTATAACAAAGTCCCCTGAACGAGTATAACAAAGTCCCCTGTTCGAGTATAACAAAGTCCCCTGGTCGAGTATAACAAAGTCCCCTGATCGAGTATAACAAAAGCCCCTGATCGAGTATAAAAAAGTCCCCTTATCTAGCATAACAAAGGCCCCTGGTCGAGTATAACAAAGCCCCCCTGATCGAATATTACAAAGTCCCCTGATCGAGTATAACAAAGTCCCCTGGTCGAGTATTACAAAGGCCCCTGAAGGAGTATAACAAAGACCCTGATGGAGTATAACAAAGTCCCATGGTCGAGTATAACATATCCCCTGATCGTGTATAACAAAGTTCCCTGGTCGAGTATAGTAATGTCCCCTGATTGAGTATAACAAAGTCCCCTGGTCGAGTTTAACAAATTCCCCTGATCAAGTAAAACAAAGTCCCCTGATCGAGTATAACAAAGTCCCCTGATCGAGTATAATACAGCCCCCTGACCGAGTATAACAAAGTCCCCTGATCGAGTATATCAAACTACCCTGGTCGAGTATAATAAAGGCCCTGATCGAGAATAACAAAGTCTCATGATCGAGTATAACAAATTCCCCTGGTTCGAGTATAACAAAAGCCCCTGATATTGTATAACAAAGGCCCCTGATCGAGCATAACAAAGCCCCCTGATCAGGTTTTACAAACTCCCCTGAACGAGTATAGCAAAGGCTCTTGATCGAGTATAACAAATGCCCCTCATCGAGTCTAACGAAGTCCCCTAATCGATTATAACAAAGCCCCCTGATCGAGTATAACAAAGTCCCCTGGTTGAATATAACAATGGCCCATGATTGAGTATAATAAAGGCCCCTCATCGAGTATAACAAAGGCCCCTCATCGAGTCTAACAAAGTCTCTTAATCGATTATGAAAAGGCCCTTGATCGAGTATAACAAAGCCCAATCATCGAGTGTAACAAAGTCCCCTGATCGAGTATAACAAAGTCCCCTGATCGAGGAAAACAAAGCCCCTTGATCAAGTATAACAAAGTCACCCTGATTGAGTATAACAAAGTCCCCTTGTTGACCATAACAAAGGCCCCTGGTCGAGTATAACAAATTCCCCTGATCAAGTATAACAAAGTCCCCTGGTCGAGTATAACAAAGTCTTCTTATCGAGTATAACAAAGTCCCCTGGTCGAGTATAACCAAGGCCCCTTATTGAGTATAACAAAGGCTCCCGGTTGAGTATAACAAAGCTTCCTGATCGAGTATAACAAAGTCCCCTTATCGAGCATAACAAAGGCCCCTGGTCGAACATAACAAAGCCCCCCTGATCGAATAATACAAAGTCCCCTGATAAAGTATAAAAAAGTCCCCTGGTCGAGTATAACAAAGTACCCTGGTCGAGTATAACAAAGGCCCCTAATGGAGCATAACAAAGACCCAGATGGAGTATAATAAAGTCTCCTGATCGAGTATAACAAATTTACCTGATCGAGTATAACAAAGGCCCCTCATCAAGTATAACAAAGTTCTCTTATCGAGCATAACAAAGGCCCCTGGTCGAGTATAACAAAGCCCCCCTGATCGAATATTACAAATTCCCCAAATCAAGTATAACAAAGTTTCCTGGTCGAGTATAACAAATCCAATGATTGAGTATAACAAAGTCCCCTGGTTGACCATAAAAACGGCCTCTGGTCGAGTATAACGAAGTCCCCTAATCGAATATAACAAAGCACCCTGATCAAGTATAACAAAGGCCACTGGTCGAGTATAACAAAGCACCCTGGTCGAGTATAACAAAGCCCCCTAATCTAGTATAACAAAGTCCCTTGATCGAGTATATTAAACCCCACTGGTCGAGCATAATAAAGGCCCTGATCGAGTCTAACAAAGTCCCCTGTTCGAGTATATCAAAGTCCCCTGATCGAGTATAACAAAGGCCCCTAATCGAGTCTAACAAAGTCCCCTGATCGAGTATAACAAACGCCACCGGTCGAGCATAACAAAGGACCCTGGTCGAGTATAACAAAGTCCCCTAATCGAATATAACAAAGTCCAATCATCGAGTATAACAAAGTCCCCTAATCGAGTATAACAAAGTCCCCTGATCGAGTATATCAAAGCCCCCTGATCGAGTATATCAAAGTCACCTGGTCGAGAATAACAAAGTCCCCTGATCGAATATAACAATGGCCCCTCATCGAGTATAACAAAGTCCCCTTATCGAGCATAACAAAGGCCCCTGGTCGAGTGTAACAAAGCCCCCTGCTCGAATATTACAAAGTCTCCTGATCATGTATAACAAAGTCCCCTGATCGAGTATAACAAAGTCCCCTGGTCGAGTATAACAAAGGCCCCTGATGGAGTATAACAAAGACCCTGATGGAGTAAAACAAAGTCCGCTGGTCGATATAAATAAAGCCCCCTGATCGAGTATAACAAAGTCCCTTGATCGAGTATAACAAAAGCCCCTAATCGAGTATAACAAAGTCCCCTGCTCAAGTATAACAAAGTTCCCTAATCGAGTATAACAAAGTCCTCTGATCGAGTATAACAAAGGCCCTTGATCGAGTATAACAAAGTCCCCTGGTCGAATAGAACAAATTCCCCGGATCGAGAATAACAAAGTCACCTGGTCGAGTATAACAATTTCCCCTGATCGAGTATAACAAAGTCCACTGCTTGAGTATAACAAAGGCCCATGATCGAGTATAACAAAGTCCCCTGATCGTGTATAACAAAGTCCCCTTATCGAGTATAACAAAGTCCACTAGTCGAGCACAACAAAGCACCCTGGTCGAGTATAACAAAGTCCCCAGATCGAGTATAACAAAGTCCTCTGATCAATTATATCAAACCCCCCTGGTCGAGCATAATAATGGCCCTGATCGAGTATAACAAGGTCTCATGATCGAGTATAAGAAATTACCCTTGTTCGAGTGTAACAAAAGCCCCTGATATAGTATAACAATGGCCCCTCATCGAGTATAACAAAGCTCCCTGATCGAGTATAATAAAGTTCCCGAATCGAGTATAACAAAGTCCCCTGGTCGAGTATAACAAAGTCTCCTGATCGAGTAAAACAAAGTCCAATGAACGAGTATAACAAAGTCCCCTGGTCGAGTATAACAAATTCCCCTGATCGAGTATAACAAAGTCCCCTGATCGAGTATAGCAAAGCCCTGATCGAGTATAACAAAGTCCCCTAATCGAGTATATCAAAGCCCCCAGGTCGAGTCTAGCAAAGGCCCCAATCCGAGTATAACAAAGTCTCCTGATCGAGTAAAACAAAGTCCAATGATCGAGTATAGCAAAGTCCCTTGGTCGAGTATAACAAAGCCCCCTTCTCGAGTATAACAAAGGTCCCTGTTCGAGTAAAACAAAGGCCCCTATTCGAGTATAACAAAGTCTCCTGATCGAGAAAAACAAAGTCCAATGTTCGTGTATAACAAAGTCTCCTGGTCGAGTATAATAAAGGCCCCTCATGGAGTATAACAAAATCTCATGATCGAGAATAACAACGTCCCCTGGTTCGAGTATAACAAAAGCCTTGATCGAGTATAACAAAGGCCCCTCACTAAGTATAACAAAGTCCTCTAATCGAGTATAACAAAGGCCCCTCATCGAGTCTAGCAAAGGCCCCTCATCGAGTATGACAAAGTCACATAATCGAATATAACAAAGCCCCTCATCGAGTATAACAAAGTCCCATCATCAAATATAAGAAAGCCCCCTGATCAAATATAACAAAGTCCCCTGATCGAGTATAACAAAGGCCCTTGATCGAGTATAACAAAGTCCTCTAATCGAGTACAACAAAGGCCCCTCATCGAGTCTAACAAAGGCCCCTCATCGAATATGACAAAGTCACCTAATCGAATATAACAAAGCCCCTCATCGAGTATAACAAAGTCCCATCATCAAATATAAGAAAGTCGCCTTATCGAGGATAACAAAGTCCCCTGGTCGAGTATAAGAAATTCCCCTAATCGAGTATAACAAAGTACCCTGGTCGAGAATAACAAAGTCCCCTGGTCGAGTATAACAAATTTCCCTGATCGAGTATAACAAAGTCCCCTGTTCGAGTATAACAAATTCCCCTGGTTCGAGTATAACAAAAGCCCCTGATGGAGTATAACAAAGACCCTGATGGAGTATAACAATGTCCCCTGGTCGATATAAACAAAGCCCCCTGATCGAGTATAACAAATCCCCTTATCGAGCATAACAAAGGCCCCTCGTCGAGCATAACAACGACCCCATGATCGAATAATACAAAGTCCCCTGATCAAGTATAACAAAGTCCCCTGATCGACTATAACAAAGTCCCCTGGTCGAGTATAACAAAGGCTCCTAATGGAGCATAACAAAGACCAGTGGTCAGGTATAACAAAACCACCTGATCGAGTATAACAAAGTCCCGTGGTTGAGTATAACAAAGCCCCCTGATCGAGTATAACAAAGTCCCCAGATCGAGTATAACAAATTCCCCTGATCGAGTATAACAAAGGCCAACGGTTGAGTATAACAAAGCCTCCAGATTGAGTATAACAAAGTCCCCTGATCGAGTATAACACATCCCCTGATCGAGTATAACACATCCCCTGATCGTGTATAACAAAGTTCCCGGGTCGAGTATAGTAATGTCCCCTGATCGAGTATAACAAAGGCCCCTCATCGAGTATAACAAAGCCCCCCAGATCGAATACTACAAAGTCCACTGATCAAGTATAACAAAGTCCCCTGGTCGAGGAAAACAAAGCCCCCTGATCGAGTATAACAAAGTCCCCTATTCGAGTATAACAAAGTCCCCTGGCCGACCATAACAAAGGCCCCTGGTCGAATATAACAAAGTCCCCTATTCGAATATAACAAAGCCCCTGATCGAGTATAACAAAGTCCCCTGGTCTAATATATGAAAGTCCCCTAATCGAATATAACAAAGCCCCCTGATCGATTATAACAAAGGCCACTGGTCGAACATAACAAATTACCCTGGTCGAGTATAAAAAAGCCCCCTCATCGAGTATACGAAAGTCCCCTGTTCAAGTATATCAAACCCCCCCTGGTCGAGTATAATAATGGCCCTGATTGAGTATAACAAAGTTCCCGGGTCGAGTATAGTAATGTCCCCTGATCGAGTATAACAAAGGCCCCTGGCTGACCATAAGAAAGGCCCCTGGTCGAATATAACAAAGTCCCCTATTCGAATATAACAAAGCCCCTGATCGAGTATAACAAAGTCCCCTGGTCTAATATAGGAAAGTCCCCTAATCGAATATAACAAAGCCCCCTGATCGAGTATAACAAAGGCCACTGGTCGAACATAACAAATCACCCTGGTCGAGTATAAAAATGCTCCCTCATCGAGTATAAGAAAGTTCCCTCATCAAGTATATCAAACCCCCCTGGTCGAGTATAATAATGGCCTTGAAACGAGTATAACAAAGTTCCCGGGTCGAGTATAGTAATGTCCCTTGATCGAGTATAACAAAGGCCCCTCATCCAGTATAACAAAGTCCCCTTATCGAGTTTAACAAATTCCCCTGGTTCGAGTATAACAAAAGCCTCTGATATGGTATAACAAAGGCCCCTGATCGAGTATAACAAAGTACCCTGATTGAGCATGACAAATGCCCCTGGTCGAGTATAACAAAGCCCCCTGATCAAGTATATCAAAGTCCCCAGATCGAGTATAACAAAGGCCCCTAATCGAGTATAGTAATGTCCCCTGATCGAGTATAACAAAGTCCCCTGATCGAGTATAACAAAGTCCCCTGGTCGAGTATAACAAAGTCCCCATATCGAGTATAACAAAGTCCTTCTTATCGAGTATAACAAAGTCCCCTCATCGAGTATAACAAAGGCCCTTGATCGAGTATAATAAAGGCCCCTGATCGAGTATAACAAAAACCCTGATCGAATATAAAAAAGTCCCCTGATTGAGTTAAACAAAGTCCTTGGTCGAGTATAACAAAGTCCCCTGGTCGAGTATAACAAAGCCCCCTCATCGAGTATAACAAAGTCCCCTGCTCAAGTGTAATAAAGTCCCCTGATCGAGTATAACAAAGTCCTCTGATCGAGTATAACAAAGGCTCTTGATCGAGCATAACAAAGCCCCCCTGATCGAATAATACAAAGTCCCCTAATCAAGTATAACAAAGTCCCCTGATCGACTATAACAAAGTCACCTGGTCGGGTATAACAAAGGCTCCTAATGGAGCATAACAAAGAACCTGATGGAGTATAACAAAGTCCCCTAATCGAGGAAAACAAAGCCCCCTGATCGAGTCTAACAAAGTCCCCTGATCGAGTATAACAAAGGCCCCTGATCGAGTATAACAAAGTCCCCTCATCGTCCATAACAAAGACCAGTGGTCAAGTATAACAAAACCACCTGATCGAGTATAACAAAGTCCCGTGGTTGAGTATAACAAAGCCCCCTGATCGAGTATAACAAAGTCCCCAGATCGAGTATAACAAATTCCCCTGATCGAGTATAACAAAGGCCCCTGGTTGAGTATAACAAAGCCTCCTGACTGAGTATAACAAAGTCCCCTGATCGAGTATAACACATCCCCTGATCGAGTATAACATATCCCCTGATAGTGTAAAACAAAGTTCCCGGGTCGAGTATAGTAATGTCCCCTGATCGAGTATAACAAAGGCCCCTCATCGAGTATAACAAAGCCCCCAGATCGAATACTACAAAGTCCACTGATCAAGTATAACAAAGTCCCCTGGTCGAGGAAAACAAAGCCCCCTGATCGAGTATAACAAAGTCCCCTATTCGAGTATAACAAAGTCCCCTGGCCGACCATAACAAAGGCCCCTGGTCGAATATAACAAAGTCCCCTATTCGATTATAACAAAGCCCCTGATCGAGTATAACAAAGTCCCCTGGTCTAGTATAACAAAGTCCTCTGATCGAGTATAACAAAGGCTCTTGATCGAGTATAATAAAGGCCCCTAATGGAGTATAACAAAGTCCCCTGATCGAGTATAACAAAGCCCCCTTATCGAGCATAACAAAGGCCCCTCGTCGAGCATAACAAAGCCCCCCTGATCGAATAATACAAAGTCCCCTGATCACGTATAACAAAGTCCCCTGATCGACTATAACAAAGTCACCTGGTCGAGTATAACAAAGGCTCCTAATGGAGCATAACAAAGACCCTGATGGAGTATAACAAAGTCCCCTAATTGAGGAAAACAAAGCCCCCTGATCGAGTCTTATCAAGTCCCCTGCTCGAGTATAACAAAGGCCCCTGATCTAGTATGACAAAGTCCCCTCATCGTGCATAACAAAGACCAGTGGTCAAGTATAACAAAACCACCTGATCGAGCATAACAAAGTCCCGTGGTTGAGTATAACAAAGCCCCCAGATCGAGTATAACAAATTCCCCTGATCGAGTATAACAAAGGCCCGTGGTTGAGTATAACAAAGCCTCCTGACTGAGTATAACAAAGTCCCCTGATCGAGTATAACACATCCCCTGATCGAGTATAACATATCCCTTGATCGTGTATAACAAAGTTCCCGGGTCGTGTATAGTAATGTCCCCTGATCGAGTATAACAAAGGCCCCTCATCGAGTATAACACAGCCCACCAGATCGAATACTACAAAGTCCCCTGATCAATAATAACAAAGTCCCCTGATCGAGTATGACAAAGTCCCCTGGTCGAGGAAAACAAAGCCCCCTGATCGAGTATAACAAAGTCCCCTCATCGAGTATAACAAAGTCCCCTGGCTGACCATAACAAAGGCCCCTGATCGAATATAACAAAGTCCCCTATTCGAATATAACAAAGCCCCTGATCGAGTATAACAAAGTCCCCTGGTCTAATATATGAAAGTCCCCTGGTCTAATATATGAAAGGCCCCTAATCGAATATAACAAATCACTCTGATCGAGTATAACAAAGGCCATTGGTTGAATATAACAAATCACCCTGGTCGAGTAGAAAAGAGCCCCCTCATCGAGTATAAGAAAGTCCCCTGATCAAGTATATCAAACCCCCCTGGTCGAGTATAATAATGGCCCTGATCGAGTATAACAAAGTTCCCGGGTCGAGTGTAGTAATGTCCCCTGATCGAGTATAACAAAGGCCCCTCATCGAGTATAACAAAGTCCCCTTATCGAGTTTAACAAATTCCCCTGGTTCGAGTATAACAAAAGCCTCTGATATAGTATAACAAAGGCCCCTGATCGAGTATAACAAAGTACCCTGATTGAGCTTAACAAAGGCCCCTGGTCGAGTATAACAAAGCCCCATGATCGAGTATATCAAAGTCCCCTGATCGAGTATAACAAAGGCCCCTAATCGAGTATAGTAATGTCCCCTGATCGAGTATAACAAAGTCCCCTGATCGAGTATAACAAAGTCCCCTGGTCGAGTATAACAAAGTCCCCTAATCGAGTATAACAAAGTCCTTCTTATCGAGTATAACAAAGTCCCCTGATTGAGTATAACAAAGGCCCTTGATCGAGTATAATATAGGGCCCTGATCGAGTATAACAAAAATCCTTATCGCATATAAAAAAGTCCCCTGATTGAGTTAAACAAAGTCCCCTGGTCGAGTATAACAAAGTCCCCTGGTCGAGTATAATAAAGGCCCCTCATCGAGTATAACAAAATCCTCTGATCGAATATAAAAAAGTCCCCTGATCGATTAAAACAAAGTCCCCTGATCGTGTATAACAAAGTCCTCTAATCGAGTATAACAAAGGCCACTGGTCAAGCATAACAAAGGACCTTGGTCGAGCATAACAAAGTCCCCTGATCGAGTATAACAAAGCCCAATCATTGAGTATAAAAAAGTCCCTTGATCGAGTATAACAAAGTCCCCTAATCGAGTATATCAAAGCCCCCTCATCGAGTGTAACAAAGTCCACTAATCGAGTATAACAAAGTCCCCTGTTCGAGTATAACAAAGGCCCCTAATCGAGTATAACAAAGTCCCCTCATCGAGTAAAACAAAGTCCCCTGGTCGAGTATAACAAAGTCCCCTGATCGAGTATAACAAAGCCCCCTGATCGAATATTACAAAGTCCCCTGATCAAGTATAACAAAGTCCCCTGATCGAGTATAACAAAGTCCCCTGCTCGAGTATAACAAAGGCCCCTGATGGAGTATAACAAAGACCCTCATGGAGTATAACAAAGTCCCTTGATCGAGGAAAACAAAGCCCCCTCAACGAATTTAACAAAGTCACCTGATCGAGTATAACAAAGTCCCTTGATCGAGTATAATAAAGGCCCCTGATCGAGTATAACAAAGGCCCCTGGCCGAGTATAACAAAGTCCCCTGATCGAGTATAACAAAGACCCTTAATTGAGTATAATAAAGGCCCCTGATCGAGTATAACAAAGTCCCCTGATCGAGTATAACAAAGTCCCATTGTCGAGTATAACAAAGTCACCTGATCGAGTATAACAAAGGCCCATGATCAAGTATAACAAACGCCCCCGGTTGAGTATAACACATACCCTGATCGAGTATAACATATCCCCTGATCGAGTATAACAAAGGCCCTTCATCGAGTATAACAAAGTCCCTTATCGAGCATAACAAAGGCCCCTGGTGGAGTATAACAAAGCCCGCCGATCGAATATTACAAAGTCCCCTGCTCAAGTATAACAAAGTCCCTGATCGAGTATAACAAAGTCCCCTGGTCGAGGAAAACAAAGCCCCCTGATCGAGTATAACAAAGTCCCCTGATCGAGTATAACAAAGTCCCCTGGTTGACAATAACAAAGGCCCCTGGTCGAATATATGAAAGTCCCCTAATCGAATATAACAAAGCCCCCTGATCGAGTATAACAACGGCCACTGGTCGAACATAACAAATCACCCTGGTCGAGTATAAAAGAGCCCCCTCATCGCGTATAAGAAAGTCCCCTGATCAAGTATATGAAATCCCCCTGGTCGAGTATAATAATGGCCCTGATCGAGTATAACAAAGTTCCCGGGTCGAGTATAGTAATGTCCCCTAATCGAGTATAACAAATGCCCTTCATCGAGTATAACAAAGTCCCCTTATCGAGTTTAACAAATTCCCCTGGTTCGAGTATAACAAAAAAATCTTATATAGCATAACAAAGGCCCCTGGTCGAGTATAACAAAGCCCCCCGATCGAATATTACAAAGTCCCCTGATCAAGAATAACATATCCCCTGATCGTGTATAACAAAGTTCCCTGGTCGAGTATAGTAATGTCCCCTGATCGAATATAACAAAGTCCTCTGATCGAGAATAACAAAGTCCCCTGATCGAGTATAACAAAGGCCCCTGATCATATATAACAAAGTCCTCTGATCGAGAATAACAAAGTCCCCTGATGGAGTATAACAAAGGCCCTTGATCGAGTATAATAAAGTAACCTGATCGAATATAAAAAAGTCCCCTGATCGAGTAAAACAAAGTCCTCTCATCAAGTATAACAAAGTCACCTTATCGAGTATAACAAAGTTCCCTGATCTAGTATAACAAAACCCCTGATCGAGTATAGCAAAGGCACTTGATCGAGTATAACAAATGCCCCTCTTCGAGTATAACAAAGTCCCCTAGTCGAATATAAAAAAGCCCCCTGATCGGGTATATCAAAGCCCCCTCATCGAGTATAACAAAATCCCCTAATCGAGTATAACAAAGTCCCCTGGTCGAATATAATAGAGGCTCCTGATCGAGTATAACAAAGTCCCCTGATCTAGTATAACAAAGTCCTCTGATCGAGCATATCAAAGGACCCTGGTCGAGTATAACAAAGCCCCCTGATTGAGTATAACAAAGTCCCCTCATCTAGTATAACAAAATCCACTGATTGAGTATAGCAAAGCCCCTTGATCGAGAATAACAAATGCCCCTCATCGAGTATAACAAAGTCCCCTAATCGAATATAACAAAGCCCCCCTCATCGATTATAACAAAGGCCACTGGTCGAGCATAACAAAGGACCCTGGTCGAGTATAACAAAGTCGCATGATCGAGTATAACAAAGCCTTCTCATCGAGTATAACAAAGTCCCCAAATCGAGTATAACAAAGTCCCCTGTTCAAATATAATAAAGGCCCCTGATCGAGTATAGCAAAGTCCACTGATCTAGTATAACAATGTCCCATGGTCGAAGTATAACAAAGTCCCTTGATCGAGTATAACAAAGGCCCCTGATCGAGTATAACAAAGGCCCCCGGTTGAGTATAACAAAGCCTCTTGATCGAGTATAACAAAGTCCCCTGATCGAGTATAACACATCCCCTGATCGAGTATAACATATCACCTGATCGTGTATAACAAAGTCCTCTGATCGAGTATAACAAAGTCCCCTGATCGAATATAACAAAGTCCCCTGGTTGAGTATAACAAAGGCCCATGATTGAGTATAAAAAGGCCCCTCATCGAGTATAAAAAAGACCCCTCATCGAGTCTAACAAAGTCCTCTGATCGAGTATGACAAAGGCCCTTGATCGAGTATAACAAAAGCCCCTAATCGAGTATAACAAAGTCCCCTGATCGAGTATAACAAAGTCCCCGTATCGTGTATAACAAAGTCCCCTGGATGAGTATAACAAATTCCCCTGATCGAGTATAACAAAGTCCCCTGGTCGAGTATAACCAAGGCCCCTTATCGAGAATAACAAAGGCCCCCGGTTGAGTATAACAAAGCCTCCTAATCGAGTATAACAAAGTCCCCTTCTCGAGCATAACAAAGGCCCCTGGTGGAGCATAACAAAGCCCCCGTGATCGAATAACACAAAGTCCCCTGATCAAGTATAACAAAGTCCCCTGATCGAGTAAAACAAAGTTCCTTGTTTGAGTATAACAAAGGCCCCTAATGGAGTATAACAAAGACCCTGATGGAGTATAACAAAGGCCCCTAATGGAGTATAAAAAAGACCCTGATGGAGTATAACAAAGTCCCTTGATCGAGTATATCAAACCCCACTGGTCGAACATAATAAAGGCCCTGATCGAGTATAACAAGGTCTCATTTATCGAGCATAACAAATTCCCCTGGTTCGAGTATAACAAAAACCCCTGATACAGTATAACAAAGGCCCCTGATCGAGTATAACAAAGTCCCCTGATCGAGCAAAACAAAGGCCCCTGGTCGAGTATAACAAAGCCCACTGATCGAGTATATCAAAGTCCCCTGATCGAGTATAACAAAGGCCCCGAATCGAGTCTAACAAAGTCCCCTGATCGAGTATAGCAAAGGCCCTTGATCGAGTATAACAAATGCCCCTCATCGAGTATAACAAAGTCCCCTAATCGAATATAACAAAGTCCCCTGATCGAGTATAACAAACGCCACTGGTCGAGCATAACAAAGGACCCTGGTCGAGTATAACAAAGTCCCCTAATCGAGTATAACAAAGTCCAATCATCGAGTATAACAAAGTCCCCTGATCGAGTATAACAAAGTCCCCTGATCGAGTATATCAAAGCCCCCTGATCGAGTATAACAACGTCATCTGGTCGAGTATAACAAAGTCCCCTGATCGAATATAACAAAGGCCCCTCATCGAGTATAACAAAGTCCCCTTATCGAGCATAACAAAGGCCCCTGGTCGAGTATAACAAAGCCCCCTGTTCGAGTATAACAAATTCCCCTGGTTCGAGTATAACAAAAGCCCCTGATGGAGTATAACAAAGACCCTGATGGAGTATAACAATGTCCCCTGGTCGATATAAACAAAGCCCCCTGATCGAGTATAACAAATCCCCTTATCGAGCATAACAAAGGCCCCTCGTCGAGCATAACAAAGTCCCCCTGATCGAATAATACAAAGTCCCCTGATCAAGTATAACAAAGTCCCCTGATCGACTATAACAAAGTCCCCTGGTCGAGTATAACAAAGGCTCCTAATGGAGCATAACAAAGACCAGTGGTCAAGTATAACAAAACCACCTGATCGAGTATAACAAAGTCCCGTGGTTGAGTATAACAAAGCCCCCTGATCGAGTATAACAAAGTCCCCAGATCGAGTATAACAAATTCCCCTGATCGAGTATAACAAAGGCCAACGGTTGAGTATAACAAAGCCTACAGATTGAGTATAACAAAGTCCCCTGATCGAGTATAACACATCCCCTGATCGAGTATAACATATCCCCTGATCGTGTATAACAAAGTTCCCGGGTCGAGTATAGTAATGTCACCTGATCGAGTATAACAAAGGCCCCTCATCGAGTATAACAAAGCCCCCCAGATCGAATACTACAAAGTCCCCTGATCAAGTATAACAAAGTCCCCTGATCGAATATAACAAAGTCCCCTGGTCGAGGAAAACAAAGCCCCCTGATCGAGTATAACAAAGTCCCCTCTTCGAGTATAACAAAGTCCCCTGGCTGACCATAACAAATGCCCCTGGTCGAATATAACAAAGTCCCCTATTCGAATATAACAAAGCCCCTGATCGAGTATAACAAAGTCCCCTGGTCTAATATATGAAAGTCCCCTAATCGAATAAAACAAAGCCCCCTGATCGATTATAACAAAGGCCACTGGTCGAACATAACAAATCACCCTGGTCGAGTATAAAAGAGCCCCCTCATCGAGTATACGAAAATCCCCTGATCAAGTATATCAAACCCCCCTGGTCGAGTATAATAATGGCCCTGATTGAGTATAACAAAGTTCCCGGGTCGAGTATAGTAATGTCCCCTGATCGAGTATAACAAAGGCCCCTGGCTGACCATAACAAAGGCCCCTGGTCGAATATAACAAAGTCCCCTATTCGAATATAACAAAGCCCCTGATCGAGTATAACAAAGTCCCCTGGTCTAATATAGGAAAGTCCCCTAATCGAATATAACAAAGCCCCCTGATCGAGTATAACAAAGGCCACTGGTAGAACATAACAAATCACCCTGTTCGAGTATAAAAGAGCCCCCTCATCGAGTATAAGAAAGTCCCCTGATCAAGTATATCAAACCCCCCTGGTCGAGTATAACAAAGGCCCCTAATCGAGTATAGTAATGTCCCCTGATCGAGTATAACAAAGTCCCCAGATCGAGTATAACAAAGTCCCCTGGTCGAGTATAACAAAGTCCCCATATCGAGTATATCAAAGTCCTTCTTATCGAGTATAACAAAGTCCCCTCATCGAGTATAACAAAGACCCTTGATCGAGTATAATAAAGGCCCCTGATCGAGTATAACAAAAACCCTGATCGAATATAAAAAAGTCCCCTGATTGAGTTAAACAAAGTCCGTGGTCGAGTATAACAAAGTCCCCTGGTCGAGTATAACAAAGCCCCCTCATCGAGTATAACAAAGTCCCCTGCTCAAGTGTAACAAAGTCCCCTGATCGAGTATAACAAAGTCCTCTGATCGAGTATAACAAAGTCTCTTGATCGAGCATAACAAAGCCCCCCTGATCGAATAATACAAAGTCCCCTGATCAAGTATAACAAAGTCCCCTGATCGACTAAAACAAAGTCACCTGGTCGAGTAAAACAAAGGCCCCTAATGGAGCATAACAAAGACCCTGATGGAGTATAACAAAGTCCCCTAATCGAGGAAAACAAAGCCCCCAGATCGAGTCTAACAAAGTCCCCTGATCGAGTATAACAAAGGCCCCTGATCGAGTATAACAAAGTCCCCTCATCGTCCATAACAAAGACCAGTGGTCAAGTATAACAAAACCACCTGATCGAGTATAACAAAGTCCGGTGGTTGAGTATAACAAAGCCCCCTGATCGAGTATAACAAAGTCCCCAGATCGAGTATAACAAATTCCCCTGATCGATTATAACAAAGGCCCCTGGTTGAGTATAACAAAGCCTCCTGACTGAGAATAACAAAGTCCCCTGATCGAGTATAACACATCCCCTGATCGAGGATAACATATCCCCTGATCGTGTATAACAAAGTTCCCGGGTCGAGTATAGTAATGTCCCCTGATCGAGTATAACAAAGGCCCCTCATCGAGTATAACAAAGCCCCCCAGATCGAATACTACAAAGTCCCCTGATTAATAATAACAAAGTCCCCTGATCGAGTATAACAAAGTCCCTTGGTCGAGGAAAACAAAGCCCCCTGATTGAGTATAACAAAGTCCCCTCATCGAGTATAACAAAGTCCCCTGGCTGTCTATAACAAAGGCCCCTGGTCGAATATAACAAAGTCCCCTATTCGAATATAACAAAGCCCCTGATCGAGTATAACAAAGTCCCCTGACCGAGTATAACAAAGCCCCCTCATCGAGTATAACAAAGTCACCTGCTCAAGTGTAACAAAGTCCCCTGATCGAGTATAACAAATTCCTCTGATCGAGTATAACAAAGGCTCTTGATCGAGTATAATAAAGGCCCCTAATGGAGTATAACAAAGTCCCCTGATCGAGTATAACAAAGCCCCCTTATCGAGCATAACAAAGGCCCCTCGTCGAGCATAACAAAGCCTACCTGATCGAATAATACAAAGTCCCCTGATCAAGTATAACAAAGTCCCCTGATCGACTATAACAAAGTCACGTGGTCGAGTATAACAAAGGCTCCTAATGGAGCATAACAAAGACCCTGATGGAGAATAACAAAGTCCCCTAATCGAGGAAAACAAAGCCCCCTGATCGAATCTAACAAAGTCCCCTGATCGAGTATAACAAAGTCCCCTCATCGTGCATAACAAAGACCAGTGGTCAAGTATAACAAAACCACCTGATCGAGTAAAACAAAGTCCCGTGGTTGAGTATAACAAAGCCCCCTGATCGAGTATAACAAATAACCCAGATCGAGTATAACAAATTCCCCTGATCGAGTATAACAAAGGCCCCTGGTTGAGTATAACAAAGCCTCCTGACTGAGTATAACAAAGTCCCCTGATCGAGTATAACACATCCCCTGATCGAGTATAACATATCCCCTGATCGTGTATAACAAAGTTCCCGGGTCGAGTATAGTAATGTCCCCTGATCGAGTATAACAAAGACCCCTCATCGAGTATAACACAGCCCCCCAGATCGAATACTACAAAGTCCCCTGATCAATAATAACAAAGTCCCCTGATCGAGTATAACAAAGTCCCCTGGTCGAGGAAAACAAAGCCCCTTGATCGAGTATAACAAAGTCCCCTCATCGAGTATAACAAAGTCCCCTGGCTGACCATAACAAAGGCCCCTGGTCGAATATAACAAAGTCCCCTATTCGAATATAACAAAGCCCCTGATCGAGTATAACAAAGTCCCCTGGTCTAATATATGAAAGTCCCTAATCGAATATAACAAATCACCCTGATCGAGTATAACAAAGGCCATTGGTCGAACATAACAAATCACCCTGGTCGAGTATAAAAGAGCCCCTTCATCGAGTATAAGAAAGTCCCCTGATCAAGTATATCAAACCCCCCTGGTCGAGTATAATAATGGCCCTGATCGAGTATAACAAAGTTCCCGGGTCGAGTGTAGTAATGTCCCCTGATCGAGTATAACAAAGGCACCTCATCGAGTATAACAAAGTCCCCTTATCGAGTTTAACAAATTCCCCTGGTTCGAGTATAACAAAAGCCTCTGATATAGTATAACAAAGGCCCCTGATCGAGTATAACAAAGTACCCTGATTGAGCATAACAAAAGCCCCTGGTCGAGTATAACAAAGCCCCATGATCGAGTATATCAAAGTCCCCTGATCGAGTATAACAAAGGCCCCTAATCGAGTATAGTAATGTCCCCTGATCGAGTATAACAAAGTCCCCTGATCGAGTATAACAAAGTCCCCTGGTGGAGTATAACAAAGTCCCCTAATCGAGTATAACAAAGTCCTTCTTATCGAGTATAACAAAGTCCCCTGATTGAGTAAAACAAAGGCCCTTGATCGAGTATAATATAGGGCCCTGATCGAGTATAACAAAAACCCTTATTGCATAAAAAAAAGTCCCCTGATTGAGTTAAACAAAGTCCCCTGGTCGAGTATAACAAAGTCCCCTGGTCGAGTATAATAAAGGCCCCTCATCGAGTATAACAAAATCTTCTGATCGAATATAAAAAAGTCCCCTGATCGATTAAAACAAAGTTCCCTGATCGTGAATAACAAAGTCCTCTAATCGAGTATAACAAAGGCCACTGGTCAAGCTTAACAAAGGACCTTGGTCGAGCATAACAAAGTCCCCCTGATCGAGTATAACAAAGCCCAATCATTGAGTATAAAAAAGTCCCTTGATCGAGTATAACAAAGGCCCCTGATGGAGTATAACAAAGACCCTCATGGAGTATAACAAAGTCCCTTGATCGAGGAAAACAAAGCCCCCTCAACGAGTTTAACAAAGTCCACTAATCGAGTATAACA
>NW_024724224.1:0-9309 GCF_018991925.1 Homarus americanus | reverse complement strand
GTATTCCTCCTTGGTATAGATATGTAGATGATGTTCTTTGTCTTTGGCCTAAAAACAGTGACCCTTTGGAATTTTTAGACAAGCTTAATAATATTGTCCCTAGTATCACATTCAAAATTGAAAGAGAAATAAGTGAATCCCTTCCATTTCTTGATATGCTTATCATGAGAAATGGCCAAAACTATAAATTTAAGGTATATAGAAAGCCCACACAGGTAGACAGTTTCATTCACTTTTTATCGAATCACCTTGAGTCTACCAAAATGTCAGTTTTTCTGCTATGTTCCTACGATGTCTGCGTATTTGTGACTCTGAATTTATTGACGACGAATTTAAACACATTCGTTCTATTGCACAGAAACTTGGGTACCCTTCTGTGTTTGTTGATCGTTGCTTTAAAAGGGCTAAAAAATCCTTTCATTCCTCTGTAACCAGACAAGTTCCTACACTTAAGAATATTTTGACTCTGCCCTATCGTGATGAATTTGTCCCTTTAGTTCGGTCCCTCAAGCTTCTAAATATTAATGTTGTTTTCAAGTATGACTCAACCATTACCAATATGTTAATAAGGAATAGCCCAAGTTTGAATGTAAATGGAAGTGTTTATTGTATTCCATGTAGCCAATGTAAGTGTAATTATGTAGGTCAGACAGGAAAAACACTGCAGCTCAGAATCAAACAACATAAGTATAATATCAGAACTGCATCTGAAAGCAGTGCCTTGTTCGTTCATGTTAGGAATAATAATCACCCCATTGCTTGGGAAAAAAGCTTAGAAGTATTTAAATCATCTTGTGTCACAGAAAGACTTCTGGTTGAAGCTAGTTTGATTAAGGAATTAAAATCAATAAACCTAAGTGATGGTCAGTTCAAAACTGATAATATGTTACATAAATTTATTTGTCAGTGGCCCAAGGTTAAAAATGCTTTGAAAACCTTTGATCTTGATGTATGACAGTTATTTTGTGGGTCCCTTTTTTCTGACCTGACCTGTCTAGTCACGTCACCACCCTTCTCTTAAGCTCCTCTACGGTTGTGTTGGTGTGGGGATTAGTGGATGTCATCATTATGACCTGACCTCATGTTTTTAGGTCACCCTGTATATTTAAGCCTCTCTCTGTCCATGTAATCCAGTTGCCTCTGAAGATGTCTTGAATAAAGACGAAAGCTAAGGTACTCCGTTGTTTCCATTTTCCCGTGTGATTTTATCAAGATTTATCTTATCCACGTTTTCATTGTGGATTTACATGAAATATATACATATATATATATATACATATATACATATATATATACATATATATATACATATATATATACATATATATATACATATATATATATATATATATATATATATATATATATATATATATATATATATATATATATATATATATATATATATATATATATATATATATAACTATCATACATCTAGATGTATGATAGTTATTTTGTGGGTCCCTTATTTTTGACCTGACCTGACTAGTCACGTCACCCCCCTTCTCTTAAGCTCCTCTACGTGTGTGTTGGTGTGGGGATTAGTGGATGACATCATTACGACCTGACCTCATGTTTTTAAGGTCACCCTGTATATTTAAGCCTCTCTCTGTCCATGTAGTCCAGTAAAAAACACCATACATTAAAGACCAAAATGGAACAAAATTGCACGAGGAAAATGAACAAGAGTCAGCATTCAAAAGGGAATGGGTAAAAGTTTTTAAAATATCAGATGAGGAAAATGAAGATTTTGATAGTGAACACGAAGAAAGGATAGAAGAAGAAATGGGAAGACAAATACATAGAATCACCCCAAGGCAATATATAGACTATAACTTATTACCTAATAATCAAATAATAACCATGGGAGAAATGATGCACTGTCTGAGGAAGTTTAAGGAAAAAGCCCCTGGGCTCACAGGTATTACACGAAATATGATCATGAATCTACCTGAAAACATTTTAAAAACACTATTAAACATTTATAACACATGCTTAATAACTGGTTACTTTCCAGACAAACTAAAATATGCTAAAATTATATTTATTCCTAAGGAGGGTAAGGACAATAAGGAAATATTAAACTACAGGCCAATATCTTTGTTAGAAATTACCGGGAAACTATTGGAAAAATTTTTAAATTCAAGATTTATAGCCTTTTAACACAACATGGGAAAACTAACAACAGACAACATGGATTTATGCCCAATAGAAATACCCTAACTGCAATAGCTACAATAACGGAAATAATTGCAATAGGAAAAAGCAAGGGTAACCAGATCAATATAATTTTAAGGGATGTTTCTAAGGCTTTTGATAAAGTTTGGCATTTAGGCTTAAAATATAAAATATTAAAACTGGGACTTAATGAATACTTGCTAAGAATATTGTGTAACTATTTAGATGGTAGGAGAGCACAAATTCAAATTGGAAACTTTTTGGGAACTATGTTTAATCTTGAGAGTGGAGTACCTCAAGGAGGATGCCTTTCTCCAACACTATATACAATTTATACTTCAGACACACCTCAACCTACCCCCTTTAGCGAATATGTAATGTTTGCTGATGATATTACTCAAATAGTATCATACCCAGGAAAATCAACTCAATTTATGGCACTCTACACGGTAAGAGCGATAAAAAGCATAAATGATTTTGAGAAAAAATGGAAAATCAGGACAAATAAGAACAAATTCAAGATAATACCAATAGCCAAGATTAAAACAAGTCCAGTAATAGTCGGCCAGGAACTATACCCATACGACACTGAAGGTAGGATGCTTGGATTAAAACTAACAAAAAGAGGATATATAACATACTTAAAAGATAAAGAACGACAGGCAAGAATAAGATTATAAAAAATAAAACGCTTTAAGAACCTTAGCATTAATAACAAAAGAAAGATTTATATTGCCCTTGTTAAATCAATTATGGACTACCCACCCATCCCATTGAACACCCTTAGTAAAACGTGCATTAAAAGGTTACAAACAGTACAAAATATAGCCCTCTGATTTATATATAACATAAAATATACAGACCACATCAATAATGAACAGCTACACAAGAGAGCAAACCTCTTAGCAATCAATGTAGATATACACAACAAAGCTGTAAATATTTGGAAAAAGTGACTGAACTTAACACAGAAACATATCAAAACTGGATAAATAATATAGACAACGAAGAATTCCAAGAACACAGTTGGTTTAAATCAGCCAGGAAGAAAGTAATTGAACCATCTCCTGCCCCAATATACATATAAAACATTAATAGAGAGAATAAAAGATGAGAGTGACCTACCAGCTCCACAAGAACCTGGCAGGCCTCTCCATACAGTGTACCTTTAGACTAACATAACTAATATTTAACATTTAACATTTAACATTGAACTAACATCTTAGTAAAAAAAAAAAAATGTGACTACCCTCCCAGCTACACAAGGACCTAGGCACACTCACTAACTCCGAAAAAAATAAAATAAATAATAATAATAATAATAATAATAATAATAATAATAATAATAATAATAATGTGATTACCCTCCCAGCTACATCAGCTAGGAAGAAGTAATTGAACCACCTCCTGCTCCAATATACACATTTACACATAAAACATTACTAGAGGAATAAAGATGAGAGTGACCAACCAGCTCCACTAAGAACCTGGCAGGCCTCTCCATACAGTGTACCTTTAGACTAACACAACTAACACTTAACTAACACCTCAAAAAAAAAAAATAAAAAAAAAATAAAAAAAAATGTGACTACCCTCCCAGTTACACAAGGACCTGGGCGGGCTCACTAACTCCAACAATAACAAATAATAATAATAAGCAGCATTATATAAATAAACCAATATTAATACAAAGGTCTGACGACCCAAGGGAGCAGAACAAAGATAAAACACCAATAGGAAAGATGAAGCGATCTGGTTGAGCCCAGATTCTTTCTACTCCTACTGTATTTCAGTTTCACCACTTTTCCTTCAACTCCTAATAATCTTCTTTCACCTCTTAACTAAAGACTTCGTATTATCTGTTATCGTAGTCCAGTTGCCTCTGAAGATGTCTTGAATAAAGACGAAAGCTAAGGTGCTCCGTTGTTTCCATTTTCCAGTGTGATTTTATCAATATATATATATATATATATATATATATATATATATATATATATATATATATATATATATATATATATATATATATATATATATATATATATATATATATATATATATAAACAAACAGACACACATTAGAGGCGAGAAAATTTCGCTAAACTTCTCAGTCATTTAAGAAAGATTTCTGGGAAAATAGGACCACCAACAGCTCTCTTACGGAGGACCCTGAGTGTAGCCTGAGATTGAGACTGACGTGCACGATGACCAAAATATTAAAAGGAATGCCAGAAATTGTTGACACACAAACACTCACGCCTGGACGCTCATTTCAGCACCTCCCCCTCCTCTCTATCTCCTCCTTCCCCTCCTCTCTATCTCCTACCCCTCCTCTCCATGTCCTCGTCCCTCCCACTCTCCCTCCTTCTTTTCACACCCCCCCCCTCCCCCCCAGGGTCTGTATGTGAGTGGTGGACGTCTCTCTTAAGATAAATTTGTTCTTGTTTAATGAAACCGGATTGTTTGCTTATCCCTCGTTACTTTCTTTCTCTCTCCCATCTTTTGTTAGTGTGTTGGGATTTTCTTTATTCTTTTTTTTTCTTCATAGCTATATTTGCTGTTTATGTTTATATTTTTGTTTTGTTTTTTATTTCATCTTAATATCTACATTTCTCTTCATATTTGTTCCCTCTGTCTTATTTCTCTTTGTGTAAATATACTGTATGTCTCTGTTTTCCTCCTCACTGCCACCAGAAAGAGAGTGGCAGTAGACGGCGTCTGTTGTACTGTAACATGTACTGTGTGTTGCTATTTATTCTTATGGTGACCATTATCGTGTAAAGGTAATAAGATGGTTGTTACAGCCAACAGGTGGGGAGAATCACCACACACTCCCACATTACTGGACTTCCCCGACCATTAGTGTGTCACACTGGATGGATGGACTGTAATTTGTGTCTTTAATAACGACCAGAGGCAACAAATATTTTTTTATGGTCACGCTGCTGATATCGAGTGTCGCCTATAACCATATCACAATGTGTGTGTGTGTGTGTTTAAACTTAGCTCAAGTAGAAAATGGAGTGATGTACAGGATGGAATAACTCACATTCATTCACTGTTTATAGCCTCTGGAACTGCTTTAATTTCAGAGTTAAAAGGTCAAGGTCACACCATTATAAAAACAGGTCACCCTCCCTTCGGCGTGAGTTTACACAAGCTGGTCGGTCATTCACCACAGCTCGCACAAAGTTCACATCGCTCACCTGCATAGTGTCGCAACTCACCTGGTAACTTTATGGGATTTTGAGCTAAAGGAACATTAAAACCGTAGAGTCACAGATATACTAACTGGATTATGTGTGGGGAATGACACACCTGGACCGTAACTTAAGTGGGAAATGACACACCTGGACCGTAACTTTAGTGGGAAATGACACACCTGGACCGTAACTTTAGTGGTAAATGACACACCTGGACCGTAACTTTAGTGGGAAATGACACACCTGGACCGTAACTTTAGTGGGAAATGACACACCTGGACCTTAACTTTAGTGGTAAATGACACACCTGGACCGTAACTTTAGTGGTAAATGACACACCTGGGCTGTAACTTTAGTGGTAAATGACACACCTGGACCGTAACTTTAGTGGCAAATGACACACCTGGGCCGTAACTCTAGTGGTAAATGACACACCTGGACCGTAACTTTAGTGGTAAATGACACACCTGGGCTGTAACTTTAGTGGAAAATGACACACCTGGACCGTAACTTTAGTGGTAAGTGACACACCTGGGCCGTAACTTTAGTGGTAAATGACACACCTGGACCGTAACTTTAGTGGTAAATGTCACACCTGGGCTGTAACTTTTGTGGTAAATGTCACACCTGGGCTGTAACTTTAGTGGAAAATGACACACCTGGGCCGTAACTTAAGTGGTAAATGACACACCTGGACCGTAACTTTAGTGGTAAATGACACACCTGGACCGTAACTTTAGTGGTAAATGACACACCTGGACCGTAACTTTAGTGGTAAATGTCACACCTGGGCTGTAACTTTAGTGGAAAATGACACACCTGGGCTGTAACTTAAGTGGGAAATGACACACCTGGACCGTAACTTTAGTGGTAAATGACACACCTGGACCGTAACTTTAGTGGTAAATGACACACCTGGGCCGTAACTTTAGTGGTAAATGACACACCTGGACCGTAACTTTAGTGGTAAATGACACAGACCTGGGCCGTAACTTTAGTGGTGGTAAAATGACACACCCGGACCGTAACTTTAGTGGTAAATGACACACCTGGACCGTAACTTTAGTGGTAAATGACACACCTGGACCGTAACTTTAGTGGGAAATGACATACCTGGACCGTAACTTTAGTGGTAAATGACACACCTGGACCGTAACTTTAGTGGTAAATGACACACCTGGTCCGTAACTTCTTTAGTGGTAAAATGACACACCCGGACCGTAACTTTATTGGTAAATGACACACCTGACCGTAACTTCTTAGTGGGAAAATGACACACCTGGACCGTAACTTTAGTGGTAATGACACACCTGGGCTGTAACTTTAGTGGAAAAATGACACACGGGACCGTAGCTTTTAGTGGTAAAATGACACACCTGGACCGTAACTTTAGTGGTAAACACACACCTGGACCGTAACTTTAGTGGTAAATGACACACCTGGACCGTAACTTTAGTGGTAAATGACACACCTGGGCTGTAACTTTAGTGGAAAATGACACACCTGGACCGTAACTTTAGTGGTAAGTGACACACCTGGGCCGTAACTTTAGTGGTAAATGACACACCTGGACCGTAACTTTAGTGGTAAATGTCACACCTGGGCTGTAACTTTTGTGGTAAATGTCACACCTGGGCTGTAAATTTAGTGGAAAATGACACACCTGGGCCGTAACTTAAGTGGTAAATGACACACTTGGACCGTAACTTTAGTGGTAAATGACACACTCCGGACCGTAACTTTAGTGGCAATGTCAACACCTGGGCTGTAACTTTAGTGAAAATGCATTACCACCTGGGCCTGCAACTTATGGGAAACATTACCACCCGACCGTAACTTTAGTGGTAAAATGACACCTGGACCGTAACCCTTAGGGGTGGTAAATGACACACCTGGGACCGTAACTTTAGTGGCAATGACACACCTGGCTGTAACTTTAGTGGTAAAATGACACACCTGACCGTAATCTCTTAGTGGTAAATGTCACACCTGGGCTGTAACTTCTTAGTGGTAAAATGACACACCTGGGCCGTAACTTTAGGGTAAATGACACACCTGGACCGTAACTTCTTTAGTGGTAAAATGACACACCTGGGCCGTAACTTTAGTGGTAAAATGCACACCTGGACCGTAACTTTAGTGGTAAGTGACACACCTGGGCCGTAACTTTAGTGGTAAATGACACACCTGGACCGTAACTTTAGTGGTAAGTGACACACCTGGGCCGTAACTTTAGTGGTAAATGACACACCTGGACCGTAACTTTAGTGGTAAATGACACACCTGGACAGTAACTTTAGTGGGAAATGACATACCTGGACCGTAACTTTAGTGGTAAATGACACACCTGGACCGTAACTTTAGTGGTAAATGACACACCTGGGCCGTAACTCTAGTCATAACTCGGCGTGAAAGATTCCTGTTATACTTACCCACACGTTAATGATTATAATAAACAACTCGTAAACTTTTGATGACATAAACGATCATCTCACAAAGTTTAAAGCGTTCATTTAGCAGCCAATAGCACGACGTGTTATCTGTAGCACCCACCCACCCTCTCAGGTCACCAGGATAATATAACTAACAGGGGTTCCTAGTCTTTTTATGTATAGTCCCCTCCACTAGTGCATTTACAGGGGCTCATCAGGTTTTTTGCAGTGTGGCAGCACTGTGTTTGTTTACATTGAACAGAAGGTAACTCGCAATGGTAAACACACTATGGAATAAATTTAAGGCAATATTAAAACAAAAGTCTCAAAGATAGTGATTTGTGGATGTAAAGGCCTGACTTTGGGGATAGAAATCCCTTACCAGACTAATCAGGATCTTAATAAAGGAAAGTCAAGGACCATGGTTTTCTGAGGAATAACAAACAACCGTTTGAGATTGACATCTCTTTACTATAAAAATATAACACAAAACTCTGACACCACTCAACAAACATCAAATAACAATTACGGGAGTCAAACAATTAAGTCAAGTCAACAGTTAATGGAGTCAAACAATTAATGGAAGCAAACAATAAAAGGGAGCAAACAATTAATGGGAGTCAGCAATTAATAGAATCAAACAATTAATGGGAGTCAACAACTGATAGAATCAAACAATGAACAGATATTTCCTACGGCAGTGGCCCTGGGGGAAGGTTCTGGAACACTGTGATCCACACTCTGGGTAGGGAAGCATCCATTCAACTCCACACTCGAGCGACGTCTTGAAATGGCAGGAGAACACCGGGGCACAGACGGAATGAGATGAACTGACGGTCGTGGTATGCGGTAGTGGTAGATGACCAGAGAATTGACAGTCAATAGGTGAAGGTCTGGGAACACAGCCCACGAGTCCAGGACCCATGATGAGATCACAGCCAGAATTTGACAAACAGCGGGGTAGCTAGATAGTGACTGTATGGCGGCTGGGGTGAATCTGCCCGTGACCCAGATAGACGCTGCCGTTCTCACCTCTGTCCTACCGCCCCAAGTGTCGTCCGCAGCAGCAAACGAGGGAGTTAGCAGCGGTAACCAGCAGGAAGATCGTTTCCGCCCTTACAGTGGAATGGTTATATGAAGAGCCCCTGTCAATGCACTAGTGAAGGGGATTGTACATTACGTGGAGCAGTTAGAGACAGCTCACTATGTCTGTTGTTCATCTTCACAAATTTATAGGAGGTAAAATTACAGTTACGTAAAAAATAAAAGCAACTATTTTTCTATTACATTTTTATATCAACGTGAACTGAAGATAATTTTTACCATTTTGTGAGGATATTTTTTTGTCAAAATGGAAAGTTAGTAAAAAAAACCGTTACTTTGGGATTAATGTGGAGTTGATGTAGAAGGATAAAGGAAGAATGTGGATTGATGGAAGAACCTGATGATGGACGGATAACTTAAAAGTGGAGAATAAACGTAAAAGCAAAAAC
>NW_024724223.1:0-9796 GCF_018991925.1 Homarus americanus | reverse complement strand
TAGACTCCATTATGATTGCATTAACCTTTGATTTTAGAGCAGTAATCGCGTGAAAGGTTTGAGAAATAACACGATTCTGTTGAGATACAGCTTGAACGACAATGTTCGTGAAACTATTGTCGAATTCATCGAAGCTGTGCTGAGACCATGAAGAATGTCCAATGCTGATTGTAGTTGGCCGTCGACGTTTTCCATCTGACGCGAAAGTACGAGTTAACTTCTACTCGCAGAACGTAGTTTCATACAATAGTCATTTGGGACATTTTGCTTCTGAACAGTCTGTAAGGATGTATCAATCACATTATCATCAACTGGAGGTAAGACATTTATCTGGGTCTTTTTCAGACGATCCGCGTGCACGACATCTGCGATCTGTGCATTAGGCTTCCATATTTTGAATTTGTTGCCTGCTTCTTTTGAGATTATGCGGAATGGACCAGAAAATTTCGCCGAAAGTTTGGAGTTCCTTTCAGGTTCCTGTAACATAACAGCGTCCCCAACGTTCAGTGCGATAGGTTTAGCATGTTTATGTTGTTTGATGATCATTTCGGTGCGTGACGCCGCTAGCTGTGATCGTACTTAGTTATGAATTTCTGTAAAGACATGAATTTGTTTTGCCGCAAAATCATCCGTATTATATACCGGGTATGGCGCCTCTGTAAGGATGTCGTAAGGCAGACGTTTATCTGTGCCATAGACAATATAGTAGGGTGTTTTGCCCGTAGAGCTATTAACTGACCCATTAATCGACGCTGCAACCTGCGGTAACCAATCCTCCCATGCGTATTAAAAACCACTAACAATTGGACGCAGTATTTCTAGGATTTTACGATTGGTTCTTTCAACAAGGCCATTAGCCTGTGGATGATATGCTGTCACAAAAGTTTGTTTAATTCCATATTGTGCACATATATGCTCTATTAGCTCATTCTTGAACTCTGTTCCATTATCAGAGAGTAGAACTTTAGGCGTAGTATATGGACATATGAGATTCATCACTAATGCATAGGCTACTGCTTCGGCCGTTTTGCTTTTTAGTGGGACCAAGACCACGAACCTGGAAAAATGATCCACACACACTAAGACGTATCCTGATCCCGGATGACTCATTGGGAGCTGTAACACATCAACAGCGACTGTGTCAAACGGACGGTCTGGTGTAGGATATTGTAGAATCGGGGCAGGTGATCCTGTTGATCCTTTATGTTGAGCACATGCCAAACAATTAGCTATGTGTAATTCTATGTCTTTCTTCATAGTGTTCCAGAAATACTTCTTTCGTAAATCCGCTAAGCATTTATCACGACCTTGGTGACCTGCTTGTGGGACATCGTGGAACAATGTCATTACTGCTTTGCGCAACGTGTCAGGTACGACTATTTGAGACACATTAACCTCAGGAGATTTTCTCGTCCTATTGAGTATGTTATGTCGTAATTCAAACTGACTTAAGAGAAGAAATAACTTGGGGAGTTTAACATCCTCGTCCGATTCGAGAGTAAAAATAACAGCTGACCAATATGGGTCGCGTCGTTGCTCATCTTCCAGCTGCGAAAGAGTGAATGCTGATACAGGCATTACTGGTGCTATATTTCTTGACAGAGCGTCGGCGACAACATTCGCCCTCCCAGGTAAATACCTAAATTCGGGGTCAAACTCTTGAATTGTCAGATACCAGCGTGCTAATCTGCCTGATAAGTTTCTGCCATGGAACAGTTCGGTGACTGCTGCATGATCAGTAAAAACAGTTATCTTGTAGCCAAAGATAATGTCTTTGAACTTCTTAAGTGCCCACACAACGGCTAACGTTTCTAAATGCGTCACCGAATAACGTGTTTCAGCATCGATTAGTTTATGACTTAAATGCTGTCTCATACACTGCCCGACCCACGAGATAAAGGTTGAGTGTAGTCTGGGAATGCTAGAACCGGGGCATTGGTTAGCGCTGTCTTCAATGCCGTAATACTTTCCTCGTGTTCAGCATCCTATATAAACACTGCATCTTTTTTTTGAGCAACCTCGTTCGGGGCGATGCTAATGTTGCATAGTCCTTGATAAAGGAACGATAATAACCAGATAATCCGAGAAAGCTACGCACATGATCATTTGAGGTAGGACGCGGGAACTGAGATACAGCTTTGACTTTATCATTAACTGTGTGTATGCCCTCACCGTCGACTACATGACCAAGGAAATGGATTCTGGATTTTAAAAACTCGCACTGTGAGAGTTTTATTTTGAGGCCTGCTGTGGAAAGTTTGGCCAAAACTTCACGCAGTTTAATCAGATGGGAATCGACGTCCTTACTGACTACTATTAGATCATCCAAATAAGCGCAGACTGTGTTACCAATTAGTCCGGCAAACAGGGTGTTGATCATTCTTTGAAATGTTAGTGGGGCATTTCTGAGACCAAATGGCATTCATAGAAACTCAAAGTGGCCTAGAGGCGTGCTAAATGCCGTGATTTCTCGTGATTTTTCATCGACTGGTATTTGCCAATACCCACTAAGCAAATCTAAGTTGCTAAATACCGCATTATCCTTGCCTAAGGATTGCAATATGTCGCTCAAGATAGGCATTGGGTACCTATCAGGGATTGTTTGATCATTTACGCGCCTGAAATCTATGACAGGGCGCCATCCACCATCCTTTTTTGGGACGAGGAATAATGGGCTATTAAAGGGGGATTTTGAGTGTCTAATGACATTCTCATCTAACATACCCTGTACCATATCTTGCACTACAGCGCGCTTTTGGCTATATGCAGCAGGGAAGCCATAGGAGGGAAGATCAGCTAAAACTAATGGCCCATCACTTTTTTGGTAGATTTTAGTGCATATAAACAGAAAATAATTTCAGTTTCAATATTTTGCAACCTTTTGCTAGGTAAATTTTAGCGTGAAATTTATCGAAAATCTAACGTACAGCTGCATTAGTGCATTACAATTAAATAGTGAACATTGCTTTCTGACTTCATTCTTTAACAACCCAACTAACAATATTTTTTTTCTGTTTCAGATTCTGATGCATTTATAAGTTGATAATATTTGCGATGGCTGCTTGTGTCAGGACGAGGAACCCAAAATCCAGCCATCTCAGTCACTATCTTGGGTCTGGGAGAGAGCTCCTGAAGTCGGAGTTGCCTACATTGAGAGATGCTTTGAGATACGGTGTTTTAATCAGGCAAATCAGTGAAAAGAACCAAAGAACTTACACAAACAAAGACATTGCCAGTGATATGACCAAAGCTGTCTTGGCACAGTATACTCTGGCTAACGCTCAGTTCAAGCCTCCAGTCATAACAAGGAGAAGAAGACCAGTGAGACTGCTAGCCAGTTGGGAAAAAGACATTCTTGGGGAGAGGAAAACTTGTAAGTTACACGCTTTCACACAACCGAACTGTGCCATTTATTACAATTACTTGCAAGTGCCTAATTGTTCTCTGTCCTGAGTTTGGATGCGATCGTGACTGTAAAGCCGAGGCCCACATCTCCTGTATTTGCAAGCGTGAACTGAAGATTCCTGTGATCGAACTGGCATTTGTCAAAGCATAGAGAGAGAAGACTGGCAGTATAGGGGCTCTCATGAATTCTAGCCAAGATGTTCCGGAGTCCAAGAGACAGGAGGCTGCCACAGAGAGACAGAAGAGGAGAAGAGTTGCCGAGGAAAAGAGACTTGAGAAGGCCCAGGGTAAGGTAAAAAAGGCCGATGAGTGGAGTCAAGCTGATTCAGAGTTTAATGACTTCCCCATGGCTGATCCGAGTGCTGACCAGGAGAATGGTGACTTTGTCCCTAACCCAGAAAATAATGATCCCAAACCTTCCAGGCATAAGATTCGAAATAGGAAAGATATCCCGAGCATAGCTCTGGCCGGCATGCGACACCACACTGGTCTCAGAGAAACTGCAGAGATAGCAACAGCTGCCTGGACTGACGGTGGTTTGATAACACCTGATGATGTTCACCTGGTGATAGATCATAACAAAGTAAGGAGAGCTCAGGAGAAACTTGTCAGTAACCTAGCAGAGGAGTTTGATATGATAAGATAAAACGAACCAACCTATTTGTCTCTTTTGATGGGAGAAGGGATGACACTAAAGTTGTCTATGAAAGTTGAGATTCTGATGTTGTTCCCCTGCCATGGTGAAGGAGGAACACTACTTCCTGCTGCAGAACCAGGAGGAAAGTATTTGTGGCATTTCACTCCAGAGGAAAGATGACGCCAGGAAACCAGCTGAGATAGTGGCAGATAACATTGTGAACTGGCTCAGAGAGAGAGGAACGAGACCAGACCCTGCGTCACTGAGTGACAGCACCACGACATCACAGGCAAGGGCAAAATATACAGTGACAGAGATGAAGATTGGGGGATGGAAGCCGGCCCTGATTGTTTGTGACCTCCACACCAACGAGTTGCCACTCAGACATTCATGATCCAGAGCCGGATGGTAAGATTCTTTTTTCAAACAACAGATATTTGGTCTCTTCATAAGATAAAGGGACTTCTGCCATCGAGTTAGAAATAAATCCGAGCTTTGAAAAAATCAGTTGGCCCTCCACTCGTTGAGCTTGCACATACTGTCATTGACGACCTGAGTACTGACCAGTACTATGGTTACATGATTTGCAGTGCCATCAAAACTGGGGTCATGCCTGATAGACTTGCTTACCTGCAGATAGGTCCAGTCTCACATTCTAGGTGGCTCACAACGGCTCTCAGGTTCTGCAGAATTTGGGTCGCCCATCATAAACTGAAAGGAACCAGCTTCACAACTGAGACTTATTGTCCAATTCATCGTGAGTGTCTATCGCCAAATTGGTTCAACACCAAGGTCATCAGTCCGAGGCATGTTTTCTTCCAGCTTGAGCTCCTGAGGAGTCAGCCAAGGAAGGTTGTTCAGATTGTGGAGCAGACTGTGAGGAGATATTCCTGGTATGCTCATCCTGAGGCAGTTCTGCAGACAATGCTCTGCAGTAAGGATGAGGAGGAGAGAAGAGTGGCAGTCAAAAAGATCTTGGATATGAGACTTATGAGAGGATCTGGGCATGACGAATCAGTTGGTGACGATTCCTTCAGGGTCAGGAAGACTCCTGAAGTCAATCTAGGTGCCAAAACCCTCACTGATCTCATAGATCTGGATAACATCCAGGTTGGCAGTGAGCCCCCTCTTACCTGCAGCCTCACCAATGTTCAAGTCAGAGCTTGCCTGGACAACCCCAGGCAAGCACACCCAGAGTATAGAGTGTTGTGTACAGCAAGTGAGCGAGGCCAGCAGTCACGTATACAGCCAGGAGAGGAGGGAAGGCTACATCCGAGCTCAGGTGGTCAGCAGGGAGGCGATGAGTAGAAACAGAAGCAAGAAAGACATGTTCTCTATGGTGTGCAGCAACACCGGGTCGTAGTAGAAAAACCGGTTTTTGTATTTGATGATTTTTTTTCTAAAGGAATATTAAATTTAATAAATGTGTCAAGATCATTCGTTTCACTATTCTGGATCATTTTCATCCTAATAAATTAACCTGATACATTTACTTTACTTTAAATAAGCTATTTAGTGGTGTTGGTAAAAGGGTGGGAATACTGAATTTTCATAAGATTTCAAGTTAAAATTTACCAAGCAAAAAATGAAAACTTTTCAAATCTGAAGATATTACATGATTCTGCACATAGAACTACATCATTAATACCATGGGCCGATTTTTCAAACTAAAAAAAAAAAATTCGCCTCCGTATGACACACCCTAATGAGGTAGTCTATAAGCTGGTACGTAAATAGGGTTGGTTCCTTCCTTTAACGCTATATGATGGAATGTTAAATCTGTCTGACCTAGCGTTTCCCCTGGCAAGGCTACTATATGTCTATAGTCGGCAAGCAGCTCTAAACGGCGTGTCTTGCCCTGTGGATAATCGATCACCTTAACATGTGGCGCTATTTGATCTATCCTGGCCAGTCGAGTCTGTTGGCAATTCACAACAATACCTCGAATTGGGAATTTATTTGGTTGCACTTCGACATTGTTGTGATATCTAGAAAATCACACACATAACATCCTTTCTTTAAGATTCGTGATATTGTGAAATTGCTGCCGCAATCCCGTAGACTTGTGTGTGTGTATCTCACAGCAGACACAGTTGATTCCAAGGTCCGGTGATTGGGTCAATGTTCACAAAATCCTGAGTACAGCAAACCGCCGCTAATGGTCACACAACGTCATCCACAACACCATACCTCAGAATGCAGAGACCATCTCTCAGACCGGATGTGTCATCATCACTAGGGTGGGTGCTGGGTGCTGGTAACTGGGGGGTTGTTCACGCCATACGAAAGAATTTTGTTGACAGGATGTTGATTGATGAGTAGTCTCAACAACTGCACTCACGTCCTGTCACACCCTGGGCAGTGAACGAATCATTTGCAGAAACTAATGTTCACTTCAGCTCACAGGATTGTTGCGTTGGTGAATTCCTCATTCTGGTAATGGAGAGTACTCTTCAAAATTGCAGGTACTATCTTCCAACTCTTGCTGCTGTAATCACGCTGGGAAGGTGTGTGGTTGAGGTCGAGAGATATCTCTGACGCATGATCCGCCTTCCTCTTAATAGGATTGGTAGACAACACTTTCGTCCTAGCGGTGAGCATAGGTTCAGAATGACTCATTGCTGTGTAGGAAACACCCTTAAACGTAACACTATTATTACGTGGATGAACATCTATCATGTTCTTTCGAAGAGTTGGTAGACCAAGTAACCCGTCAGCTGGCAAATTGAACTGCTGAACTATATAAAAGTCCGCGGAGAAGGGAGAACCACGTCTTGAGAATCTGAGTGGTAACGTCACCATTCCCTTAATGCTCAGCTGAGCACCTGAAACTCCTTCGAGCTCAGCGTTACTAGGCCTCCATTTGAATTTGCAGTGAGGGAATTTACGTTGTAACTCGTGATATGATGTCAAGGCCAATACATTAGCGCAAACACCTGTGTCTATATCAAGAGCCAATCTGGTATTATCCACTCTCACCGGCACTGACAACACTTCCACTTTGCTAAGCGCCGCTACTAATGAGGCCGCTATAGAAGTGCTGTGTGGAGGGGTGGGAATTATCCTATCTATCCCTCTCCGTGCTGTGGTGTGCGCTGGTATTCCCCCGATGACTTGTCCTGGGGACGTTTCTGCTTGCGCCTATACGACACCTCCGTTTCACTTAGGTCCACTCCCCTAGCCTTTATTAGTATATCGCACTCATGTGAACTATGAGATGTCGATTTGTGAAGAGCGCACCATTTGCGCGCTGTCTGGGTAGGAGGAGGAGGTGCTGCTTTAGCTCCCTCTCTGTTTGACCTTGAGGATGGCTTTGCACCGGGTGTGGCTTTATTTGCACTATTACCTCGGAGCTGAAAACAATCTTCCATTACGTGGCCACGTTTATTACAATGTGCGCATCGTAACGATGTTTTGTTTATATGTTAGGCGGGGAGGAGCGATCGAAGCCAAGTGTGTCGCATAAGGAGTCTGAGAGTGAGGCATCTGTGGCATCTGTGACGGCTGGGGTTATGGTGACGTCACTGAGGGTTGCGCCAGTAAGGGGCCCGTAGCCTGGGGACAGAGCTTGTTTGCCTATTCCACCATATCCAAGGGTGGTTCATACTGTACTTCCTGTGCCCGGCTATATAAGGGAACACGGACGGAAAGAAGAAAACTTATTAGTTCTATCAATGTTTCCACATTTTCCGGTGACATATCACCCCGTGAGTTGTACCAGCCTGATGACCGGAAGGTCGCTTGCATGTCCTGGCGAACCTGGCCGCGATGTCAACAGCGTCAACGGGTGTTTCGTTTCGTATACCTGGAATACAGCGATCCAACCATCTGAAGATCCATTGCAGTTGGCCCAGCTGTGACCTACCCCCAAAAATCCCAATTAGCGTTCGCTTGAACTTTTCATAGTCAGGGCTTTGTAAACCAAATGCATTTAAACGACTGCCTGTATAGGAACCCTGCGTTATATGGGAACGTACATATGCTTTCTTTTCTTCGTCAGCCGTTATGTGACTATTGCGCATGCTATCTTCACATGCACGAATAAAATGTGCGACCCTATAATCGTCTTGTTCCGTGAAATTTCGAACATAATCGCCGCGTTGCATGATATTAATAACATTATCAGCTTTAGGTGTGGTAGTTGTACTGGTGTGAGGGTTAGACGAAGCCATTTTAGTGTTAGTATTAAGCAAGTTAGTATTTTTACTCTTATCAGAAGGCTGGGTTAATAATGTTGTTACCGATTTAGCAACAGACACACTATCACCTGTAACAGGGGTAACTGCTTTAGTATACTTAGGTGAGGTACTATAGTGATTACCAGACCGTAGGGTACGACGGTTTAAGTCGTCAAATGATTCGTCAATAACTTTCTCACTACTTCCTACCGACTCATTTAACTGTGTTCCATACTCAAAATCTATGTCAGTCTGGGCTTGATCATTGATGAGTTGGTTATCAGCAAACAGTTGCGCTAGGCGTTCGATTTCATCTACATTAGACATGGGAAACTTAGAAATTATCTATTAGCCCTCTTGGGTCAATGAATACTTAACAGTAAGTAGATCACTTGCCTCTCATTTACAAGACAAATGAATATGAATTGTAGTTAATTATTTAACTATCAATAAGTAGACAGACACTTACAAACTATTGTAAATTATAGGATTTCAATACATTAATCTTACATTCGACACTTTATCATTGAAATAATCCTATCCGACGAACCTATCGGTGTGAAGATATCTCTCGAACGTGTTCATGTGTGTAGAACTATGTAATTTAAATACCTATTTATACAGAGTAGTACGTCTGTATAGAAAATGTGATCCTTCAAAAGTTCTGAGTGGAGTGGTGGGTGGAGTGTGGGCGGGGCCTCTTCCTAGGATGCGTGCGCTGCTGCTGGTTTCCTTGGCAACGAGAAGACCTTCTGCTTTGGTGAGAGAGGAGTCCACTTGAATTAGGTGAATTCCACCTCCGGCGATCAGAAAACTGCTGATGATTGGTTATCACACTGGTTGGTGCTGTGTCGCTGGCGAAACTACCGTGTGCCAATTCTTCACATTCCACGTATATATGGAGATCTGTATGATGACACAGGAATTCGTAATTCGCGCTGACGACACAACAATACTGCCCAGCTGTTAGTGAAATACCAATTGAAGACCAGGCTACGAAACTGTTTTTCAACACTGCAACACTGTAATGTCTAGGGAATGCTGAGTGGAGTCTATCTCAACCGGCTCAATCTGGATATGTACCAACAGGCTGTAACATATGTATATTACGAATTCTGCACGTATTTGTATGTGACAGAGATAAGGAGCGCTCACTACATATCGTCTCAATACGGGATATAGTTTTAAACACTCGGATTATGTAACGCGTCACTGCTGTGTGGTTTCTTGTTTTTCACAAAACACAGACGGATGATACGACTACCAGTTTGAAGAATCCGAACACACCGCTTGCCACCTATATGAATCGGCTGCTTGTCCAATTAACCAATCCGTTCACACATATTTATATTTGGGTTTTAAGTAACGAAACCCAAACGGTAGTTCCTTTGTTTTATTATAAAAGGTTGTAGATATAATTCCTGAGTGTATATCAACCGTAAGTCTCACTGTCTAGGAGTGAATGAGAAAGGGACGGCGTTTATGTATGATAAACGTTAGGTCACGTCCTTACGATATGAGTTGAGGTGAGCTACTGAAGCTTAGGGGCATGGCAGTGCGTGCTTACAGAAATGCT
>NW_024724222.1:0-7242 GCF_018991925.1 Homarus americanus | reverse complement strand
AATACAGGAACACTCTCCCCACAGCCCACTACCAGCACCTGCTACCACAGCCACTGCTGCACATACAGGATCAACTCCCCACAGGCCACCACCACCACCTGCTGCACCACAAGATCACCTCCCCCACAGCCACCACCACCTGCTGCTGCTGCACCTACAGGATCAACTCCCCACAGTCCACCAACACCACCTGCTACTGCACCTACAGGATCAACTCCCAACAGTCCACCATCACCACCTGCTGCTGCACCTACAGGATCAACTCCCACAGTCCACTACCACACACCTGCTGCTGCTGCTTATGTTGTTATTGTTGCTGCTGCACCTAAGATCAACTCCACCACAGTCCACCACCACCTGCTGCTGCACCTACAGGATCAACTCCCTACATCCACCACCACCTGCTGCTGCACCTACAGGATCAACTCCCCCACAGTACACTACCACCACCTGCTGCTGTGTTGTTGTTGCTGCTGCGCTGCTGCTGCACCTACAGGATCAACTCACCCACAGTCCACTACCACCACCTGCCGCTGCTGCTGTTGTTGTTGTTGTTGCTGCTGCTCTGCTGCTGCACCTACAGGATCAACTCCCACAGTCCACCACCACCACCTGCTGCTGCTGCTGCTGCACCTACAGGATCAACCACCCCAATCCACCACCACCACCTGCGCTGCTGCTGCACCCACAGGATCAACTCCCCACAGTCCACCACCACCTGCTGCTGCTCCTGCACCTACAGGATCACCTCCCCATCCACCACCACTCACCTGCTGCTGCTGCACCTACAGGATCAACTCCCGTCTCACCATCACCACCTGCTGCTGCTGCTGCACCTACAGGATCAACTCCCCACAGTCCACTACCACCACCTCTGCTGCTGCTGTTGCTGCTGCTGCTACTGCTGCACCTACAGGATCAACTCTCCCACAGTCCACCACCACCACCTGTTGCTGATGCTGCACCTACAGGATCAACTCTCCCACAGTCCACTCGCTGCTGCTCCCCCCCCCACGCGCACCACCAGCTGCTGCTGCACCTACAGGATCAACTCCCCAAAGTCCACCACCACCACCTGCTGCTGCTGCTGCACCTACAGGATCAACCTCCCCACAGTCCACTACCATCACCTGCTGCTGCTGTACCTACAGGATCAACACCCCCACAGTCCACCATCACCACCTGCTGCTGCTGCACCCAACAGGATCACCTCCCAACAGACCAGCATCACCACCTGCCGCCACTGCACCCTACAGGATCAACTTCCCCACAGTCCACTTCCACCATCACCTGCTGCTGCACCTACAGGATCAACTCCCCACAGTCCACTTCCACCATCACCTGCTGCTGCACCTACAGGATCAACTCCCCAACAGTCCACCACCACCACCTGCTGCTGATGCTGCACCTACAGGATCAACTCCCCACAGTCCACACCCCACCACCCAACCACCCTGCTGCTGCTGCTTGTTGTTGTTGTTGTTGCTGCACCTACAGGATCAACTCCCCACAGTCCACCACCACCACCTGCTGCTGCTGCTGCACCTACAGGATCACCTCCCCACAGTCCACCATCACCACCTGCTGCTGCCACTGTGCCTACAGGATCCCTACCAGTCCACCATCACCACCTCACCCACCCACAGGATCAACTCCCAGTCCACTCACCATCACCTGCTGCTGCACATACAGGATCACCTCCACAGTCCACCACCACCACCTGCTGCTGCTGTACTGCTGCCCTACAGGATCAACTCCCCACAGTCCACCACCACCACCTGCTGCACCTACAGGATCAACTCCGCCACAGTCCACCACTCACCACCTCTGCTGCTGCACTTACAGGATCACCTCCCACAGTCCACCACCACCACCTGCTGCTGCACCTACAGGATCAACTCCCCAACAGTCCACCATCTCCACCTGCTGCCTTGCACCTCACAGGATCAACTCCCACAGTCCACTACCACATCACCTGCTGCTGCTGTTGCTGCTATTGTTGCTGTTGCTGCTGCACCCCAAGGCATCAACTCCCACAGTCCACCACCACCCCTGCAGCTGCACCTACAGGATCAACTCCCACAGTCCACCACCTCCCGCTGCTGCACCTACAGGATCACCTCCCCACAGTCCACCACCACCACCTGCTGCTGCACCCACAGGATCAACCCCCCACAGTCCCACTCACCACCATCAGCTGTTGCTGCTGCTTGTTGCTGCCCACCTAAGGAATCAACCCCCCACAGTCCACCACCACCTGCAGCTGCACCTACAGGATCAACTACCCCACAGTCCACCACCACCTGCTGCTGCACCTACAGGATCACCTCCCCCACAGTCCACCACCACCACCTGCTGCTGCACCTACAGGATCAACTCCCACAGGCAGCCACCACCACCTGCTGCTGCTGTTTGCTGCTGCTGCTGCACCTACAGGATCAACTCCCCCACAGTCCACCACCACCACCTGCTGCTGCTGCTGCACCTACAGGATCAACTCCCCACAGTCCACCACACCACCTGCTGGCTGCTGCACCTACAGGATCAACTCCCCCACAGGCCACCACCACCACCTGCAGCTGCTGCTGCTGATGCTGCTGCTGCACCTACAGAATCAACTGCCCCACAGTCCACCACCACCACCTGCTGCTGCACCTACAGGATCAACTCCCACAGCTCCACCACCACCTGCTGCTCCTGCTGCAGCTGCTGCTGCTGTTGCTGTTGTTGTTGTTGTTGCTGCTGCTGCACCTACAGGATCAACTCCCCCAAAGTCCACCACCACCTGCTGCTGCTGCACCCACAGGATCAACTCCCCACAGTCCACCACCACCACCTGCTGCTGCTGCATCTACAGGATCAACTCCCCACAGTCTACTACCACCATCTCCTGCTGCTGCTGCCAAGCTGCTGTTGTTGCTGCTGCTGCTGCACCTAAGGATCAACTCTCCCACAGTCCACCACCACCTGCTGCTGCACCCTACAGGATCATCTCACCCCACAGTCCACCACCCCTGCTGCTGTACTTACAAGATCACCTCCCCACAGTCCACCATCACCACCTGCTGACATTGCAAATACAGGATCAACTCCCCACAGCCCACTACCACCACCTGCTACTGCTGCTCCTGCTGCACCTACAGGATCAACTCCACCACAGTCAACCACCACCACCTGTTGCTGATGCTGCAGCTACAGGATCAACTCCCCCACAGGCCACCACCACCACCTGCTTCTGCACCTACAGGATCAACTCCCCACAGGCCGCCGCCACCACCACCTGCTGCTGCTGCTGCTGCTGCTGCTGTTGCTGCTGTTGTTGCTGCTGCACCTACATGATCAACTCCCCAAAGTCCACTACCACCACCTGCTCCTGCTGCTGCACCTACAGGATCAACTCCCCCACAGTCCACTACCATCACCTGCTGCTGCTGCATCTACAGGATCAACTACCCCACAGTCCACTACCACCACCATTGCTGCTTATGTTGTTCTTGCTTTCAGCTGCTGCAACCTACAGGATCAACTCCACCACAGTCAACCACCACCACCTGTTGCAATGCTGCAGCCACAGGATCAACTCCCCACAGTACACTACCACCACCTGCTGCTGCCCTTGTTGTTGCTGGTGCTGCTGGCACCTACAGGATCAACTCCCCCACAGTCCACTACCACCACCTGCTGCTACTGCACCCACAGGATCAACTCCCCACAGTCCACCATCACCACCTGCTGCTGCTGCACCTACAGGATCACACCCCCACAGTCCACTACCACCACCTGCTGCTGCTGCTGCACCTGCATCAACTCCCCACAGTCAACCACCACCACCTGTTGCATGCTGCAGCCACAGGATCAACTCCCCACAGACCACCACACCACCACCTGCTGCTGCACCTACAGGATCAATTCTCCCACAGGCCGCGCCACCACTACCTGCTGCTGCTGCTGCTGCTGTAGTTGTTGGTGATGCTGCTGCTGCACCCACAGGATCAAGTCCCCAAAGTCTACTACCACCACCTGCTGCTGCTGCTGCACCTACAGGATCAACTCCCCACAGTCCACTACCATCACCGCTGCTGCTGCACTACAGGATCAACTCCCCACAGTCCACCACCACCACCTCCTTGCTGCTGCACCTACAGAATCAACTCTCCCACAGTTCACCACCACCACCACCTGCTGCTGCTGCTGCTGCTGCTGCTGTAGTTGTTGATGCTGCTGCTGCACCTACAGAATCAACTCTCCCACAGTCCACCATCACCACCTACTGCTGCTGCACCTACAGGATCACCTCCCCAACAGTCCACCATCACCACCTGCCGCCATTGCACCTACAGGATCAACTCCCCCACAGTCCACCACCACCATCACCTGCTGCTGCTGCTGCTGCTATTGTTGCTGTTGCTGCTGCACCTAAGGCACCAACTTTCCCACAATCCACCACCACTCTGCAGCTGCACCTACAGGATCAACTACCCCACAGTCCACCACCCCCTACTGCTGCACCTACAGGATTACCTCCCACTGTCCACCACACTCACCACCTGCTGCCACACCTACAGGATCAATCTCCCATAAGGCCGCCGCCACCACCACCACCTGCTACTGCTGCTGCTGCTGTTGTTGTTGTTGCTGCTGCTGCACCTACAGGATCAACTCCCCCAAAGACCACTACCACCACCTGCTACTGCGGCTGCACCAAGAGGATCAACTCCCCCACAGTCCACTACCATCACCTGCTGCTGCTGCATCTACAGGATCAACTCCCCCACAGTCTACTACCACCACCTGCTGCTGCTGCTGCTTATGTTGTTGTTGCTGCTGCTGCTGCTGCTGCACCTACAGGATCAACTCCACCACAGTCCACCACCACCTGCTGCTGCTGCTGCACCTACAGGATCAACTCCCCCACAGTCCACCACCACCACCTTCTGCTGCTGCACTTACAGGATCACCTTCCCCATAGTCCACCACCACCACCTGCTGTTGCTGCTGCACCTACAGGATCAACTCCCCGACAGTCCACCATCACCACCTGTTGCTGCTGCTGCACCTACAGGATCACCTCCCCCACAGTCCACTACCACCATCACCTGTTGCTCCTGCTGTTGTTGCTGCTGCACCTAAGGAATCAACTCCCCCACAGTCCACCACCACTCTGCAGCTACACCTACAGGATCAACTACCTCACAGTTCACCACCACCTGCTGCTGCACCTTCAGGATCACCTCCCCTACAGTCCACCACCGCCACCTGCTGCTGCCACTGCACCTACAGGATCACCTCCCCCACAGTCCACCACCACCTGCTGCTGCTGCTGCTGCTGCTGCACCTACAGGATCAACTCCCCCACAGTCCACCACCACCATCCTGCTGTTGCTGCTGCACCTACAGGATCACCTCCCCCACAGTCCACTACCACCACCTGCAGCTGCGGCTGTACCTACAAGATCACCTCCCCCACAGTCCACCATCACCACCTGCTGCCATTGCAAATACAGGATCAACTCACCCACAGCCCACTACCAGCACCTGCTACTGCTGCTCCTGCTGCACCTACAGGATCAACTCCACCACAGTCAACAACCACCACCTGTTGCTAATGCTGCAGCTACAGGATCACCTACCTCATAGGCCACCACCTGCTGTTGCTGCTGCTGCACCTACAGGATCAATTCCCCTACAGGCCGCTGCTACCACCACCTGCTGCTGCTGCTGCTGCTGCTGCTGCTGCACCTACAGGATCAACTCCCCCAAACTCCACTACCACCACCTGCTCCTGCTGCTGCACCTACAGGATCAACTCCCCCGCAGTCCACTACCATCACCTGCTGCTGCTGCATCTACAGGATCAACTACCCCACAGTCCACCACCACCTGCCTCTGCTCCTACAGGATCCCCTTCCCCACAGTCCAACACCACTACCTGCTGCTGCTGCCACTGCACCTACAGGATCACCTACCTCACAGGCCACCACCTGCTGTTGCTGCTGCTGCACCTACAGGATCAATTCCCCTACAGGCCGCCACCACCACCACCTGCTGCTGCTGCTGCACCTACAGGATCAACTCCCCCACAGTCCACCACCATCACCTGCTCCTGCTGCACCTACATGATCACCTCCCCCATAGTCCACTGCCACCACCTGCTGCACCTAGATGATTAAATTCCCCACAGCCCACTACCACCACTTACTGCTGCTGCTTCACCTACAGGATCACCTTCCCCATAGTCCACCACCACCACCTGCTGCTGTTGCACCTATAGGATCACCTCCCCCCAGTCCACCACCACCACCTGCTGCTGCTGCATCTACAGAATCAACTCCCCCACAGTCCACAACCTCCTGCTCCTGCACCTACAGAATCAACCTCCCACAGTCCACCACCACCACCTGCTGCTGCTGCACCAACAGGATCAACCTGCCACAGTCCACCACCACTTGCTGCTGTACCTACAGGATCATCTCCCACACAGGCCACCACCACCACCTGCCGCTGCTCCTACAGGATCAACTCCCCCACAGGCCACCACCACCACGTGCTGTTGCTGCTGCACCTACAGGATCACCTCCCCCATAGTCCACCACCACTACCTGCTGCTGCTGCTGCTGCACCTATCCCATATAGTTCACCACCACCACCTGCTGCTGCACCTACAGGATCATTTCCCCCACAGGCAACCACCACCACCTGCTGCTGCTGCACCTACAGGATCACCTCCCATATAGTTAACCACCACCACCTAATGCTGCACCTACAGGATCACCTCCCCCATAGTCCACCACCACCACCTGCTGCTGCACCTACAGGATCAATTCCCCCACAGTCCACCACCACCTGCTGCTGCTGCTGCACCTACAGGATCAATTCTCCCACAGTCCACTATCACCACCTGCCTGATGCTGCAGCTACATAGGGCCACACACCATGCTGCACCTACAGAATCAACTCCCCACAGGTCACCACCACCACCTGCTGCTGGCCTACAGGATCATCTCCCCATAGTCCACCACCACCACCTGCCTGCACCTACAGGATTCTCTCCACCAGTCCACCACCACCTGGCTGCTGCCCAGGATCCCTTCCCACACCGTCCACCACCACCACTGCTGCTGCCATTGCACCTACAGGATCATCTCCCCCACAGCCACCACCACCACCTGCCTGCTGCTGCACCTACAGGATCAATTCCCCTGCCACCACCAGCTGCTGCTCCTGACAGGACCAGTCCACCAT